>NC_133122.1:4939576-5239576 GCF_033568475.1 Henckelia pumila
CTTGGTTCAGACCTTGTAGAAAGAGATCATACTTCAATGCATCACTCTCATTAATATGAGGACAGAAAGGTAGCAGATCAAGAAATCGTTGCTGATATTGATCAATAGTCATTGATCCTTGCCTCAGAGTAAGCAACTCCATCGATCGTGCTTGGCGAACAGCTGGAGGAAAATACAGTTTCTGGAACTACTGATAGAAATCTCCCTAAGTCACCTGTCCTCTCTCAGTACGTGCCTGAGCGGCTTTGGCATCCCACCAAAAACGTGCTCGATCCTCTAGAACAAATTCTAGAACTTCAAATTTCTGATCCTCAATACAATAGAAAGCACGAAAAGTACTCTCGAGTTTAGACATCCAACTTCTTGCTTGTTCAGGATTCTCGCCTCCCACCAAAGGTTTCGGTCCTACTTGCATGAATTTATTGATAGAGTAGCGACGTCTACCCTCATGATGACGATGTTGATCATCATGATGGCGGTGATGACGATGATGATGACCACCTCCCTGGCCAACACTACCGTGACTCTCGTCAACCATATCCTGAAAATAATTGCACATTAAAATCCCAAATGCGCAAGAATTACTCAAAACTAATTCTAAATCCTAAGTACTAATCCCAAAATCTAAGCATGCTCTGATACCAAAAATGTAGTGACCCTGCATGGAATCACCTACTAACTGGAAACTATTAGCAAGCATTAAACTTAATACAACAAATACTTAACAGAGTAAAAACGTGAGGAAACTTAACAATAATTTACATATCATCTTAGTATAAAAGGGTCAGGCTTTTTTATCAGTAGTGATACAACCATATCGAAATACTTAAAAGTAAACATTATAAAGCTATATCGAATCCTGCTATATAATTAACTCCTCAAGGCCTGCTCCCTAATCCTGCCTTGAACCACCAGCTCCGTCCATCCTGCGACCTGCCCCATGGAATAGGGTGTCCAAGTTAACAACTAGGACGTGAGCGCTAACGCCCAGTACATAGACATGAGTAAGCATATGTATATAATGCATGCAACATGATGACTGGTAAAGGGTCATCTGAAAAGTCATGCTCAGTACCGGTGCCACATGAGTGCTTCCACCGCACGGATCAACCTCTGGGTGCAACCACACTCGTCTAGTACACTAGAGTAGACAGACATAAATGCCCCCGCCTTCGCGGTACTCTCAGTGACAGACTATCGAGTATAGAGTTGAGTGGCTCTATAGTCAGGTATAATAAGGTATAGGCTCAACGTGTATATGCACATGACATATGAATATAGAAAGCGGTAAATCATATATCATGCCATATAATAATGCCAAATAAATGCAACATGTAAACATGTATACTCACTGGCAATCTCAGTAAATGTGTACGTACCTCTAGGCTAGTTCAAGTATAGTAGGATCCTACGTTCCAAGCCTATATTCAAAAGTTCACCGTATCACTACATAAATTCTATAAGCCTTAACTAAGCTAATAAGTACTCCCAAAACTTAAATAGATTCTCGGACCATACCTTCGTCCGTAGATAGCCCTTTCGAGTCGCTAGTCCCGGATGACTATAACCACTCCTTGTGTTGGAGAACTGTGATCAGATCAATCAGAATTGATACCCGGTGCAGCGGAAGTTTAAAAATTTTATATGGAACGATTCCATAATGGGTATCAAAACTTTACGATTAAATTGTGTGTGTAAAAATTAAATAACAATTATAAATTTTTACCTCCAATCTCGAATCGAGATTATGGACACCAACAGATTACTCTGCTCTTGTTGTATATCCAAGGAACTGATGGACGAACTGTTCTTCAATCAGGTCCACGAACAGAGATTTAATCCCTCTGATAGATTGCACTAGAAAATCTATCAGAAGTTTCTACGAAGAGAATTAACGAATTTGATCCGTTAAACCAGACTGTAATTCAAAATTCACAGGCTGGATTTTTCCCGAGCAGAGGGGAGGGGGGCAGCCACTTTTAGAGAGAAAACTAGGGTTTTTTCGAAAATTGTGACCTGTGATGTGTAATTTCTGTACTGCAATAACTTATTTATAATGTATCCGCTAACAGCTTAGGGCCCATTAGTCATAAGTTCAAGCCTGACAAGCAAATCCCGCATATTCAGAAATTAATATAAAATTCATCGTGACTCTGATTGATAAACCGATTTTACCAATGTTCACAGAAACCATTTTTGCACCTTTTAAAGTCAAGATAAATTTTTCTGAATCCGAATTCAGTGATTTCCAAAAATGCCCATCCCTATGTCATTTTAGGAAATCTTACTCCTCTACTCTTAAATAAGAAGTCCCACTTCTTTGTTCATTAAATTTAACTCTTTAAATTTAACTATCTCAACGGGGATTAAAAATCCATTACTCTGTGTGACCCTCAATGGTTCAGGGATACAGCTAGCCGTGGGCTCACAACTCCTTGTGACTCGGAACAACAATTTCCGACTTGCCCATCGAATCATGGTAAGAGCGCCTAGCAACATCGCCCCATGATTCCCTAGGTATCACTGATAGTGCCTGCAAGAACCAATAGATTTTGGTTAGCGTACAATACGGTCCCTTAATCCATATATCTCGATCAAATCAACAACCATTGGTAAATCGAGAGTCGTTCGAGATTCGATAACTATGCAATGCATCTTGAAGATCAAATAGTGACATCGCATGTGCTACTAAGAAACCATTTCTTAAAACACATCATGTACTCTGGCCAGAGATTCATCACACTAATATCTCCTCAGATTTCATAGGATATCCACACTCGCAAGTATGTGGTGAATCCTTGACAACAAAGCATCGACTCCTATATGTGTCGTAACTGTACCCAATCCCGACACCTGATGACCCCAATAGAGTCGGTAAACGAGTCAAAGCACAGTACTAGCATATAGAGTCTCAATGATGTTTCAAGTAGTAAGGACTAATGATGTACAACCAAAACCGCGGACTTTATCCACTCGATAAATGATAACCACTTGGAAAGTACGAATAGAGTAGTTCGATCATTCATCGTATGAATATCCATTTGCATGCTTCGAACATCTCTATGTTCCTTACCAATGAAACGTGGTACTCTGCATCGCAAATGCTAGTCTCAAACTCGAGCGATCCTTATCCTTATTTACGGACGGCTCAATCGACTAGGAATCATTTAGAATATACAGTGACTATAAGATGTGTTTCATGATAGACATCCCCATGTACTACCACATCTTACATACACTATAGTATATTCAAGGTCTTTATCAAAACAACAATAGTATATCACAATATAACAATATGAAGAAAGATAAAGTTATTGCCATTAATAAAAGTGTAAATTATATTAAACAAAAGATTGTTTATACAAAGAGTCATCAAAGCCCTTAGCCACAAGTTGGCTCACCGGGCACCCACTCTTTCAATCTCCCACTTGTCCTAAAGCCAACTAGTCATACTACGTAGACCCATTGCTTCGCAATGTTTGTCAAATAATGGTCCTGGCAAGGGCTTAGTAAGTGGATCAGCGATATTGTCTGCAGAGGCCACTCTCTCGACAGTGATGTCTCCTCTTTCCACGATCTCCCGGATGATGTGGTATTTCCTTAGTACGTGTTTGGATCTTTGATGAGACCTTGGTTCCTTTGCCTGAGCAACGGCACCCGTGTTGTCACAGTACACCGGGACTGGACCAACAACTTCCGAAATAACGCCCAACTCTTGGACGAAATTCCTCATCCAAACGGCCTCTTTAGCAGCAGCTGATGCTGCAATGTATTCTGTCTCAGTGGTGGAATCCGCTGTGGTGTCCTGCTTGGAACTCTTCCAAGAGACAGCACCGCCATTGAGCATGAACACAAATCCAGAGGTTGACTTTTACTCATCCACATCACTTTGGAAGCTAGAGTCGGTATAGCCTTCCAATTTTAGATCTCTTCCTCCATATACCATGAACATATTCTTAGTCCTTCGTAAGTACTTAAGAATGTCCTTCACGGCTTTCCAATGCATTTGACCGGGATTAGCTTGATATTTGCTCGTGACACTCAGAGCAAATGCTACATCCGGTCTGGTAGATATCATCCCATACATGATACTACCTATGGCTGACGCATATGGCACATGTGTCATTTTCTCTATCTCTTCATCAGTCTTGGGACACATAGACTTGGATAGAGAAACTCCATGACACATGGGTATATGTCCTCTCTTGGACCCATCCATTGAAAACCTTTTCAATATGGTTTCGATGTAAGTTGATTGAGTGAGTCCTATCATTCTCTTAGATCTATCTCTATAGATCTGTATCCCTAGAATATAAGATGCCTCACCCAAATCCTTCATCGAGAATCTACCTGATAACCATATCTTTGTTGACTGAAACATCCCTACATCATTTCCAATGAGTAGGATGTCATCAACATAAAGTACTAAGAATGTCACAGCATCCTTAACTACTTTCTTGTACACGCATGGTTCCTCCGGGTTCTTGATGAAACCAAAATTCTTTATTGTTTCATCAAATTTCTGGTTCCAACTTCTTGATGCTTGTTTTAGACCATAGATTGATCTCTGAAGCTTGCATACCTTATGCTCGCTTCCCATGGATGTGTATCCCTCATGCTGCGTCATATAGATCTCTTTCTTAATGTTTCCATTAAGAAATGCAGTCTTCACATCCATTTGCCATATCTCATAGTCATACCATGCAGCTATGGCAATAAGGATTCTTATGGACTTGAACATTGCAACTGGTGAAAAGGTTTCATCATAGTCAACTCCTTGTCTTTGAGTATAACCTTTCGCCACCAATCATGCCTTGTAGGTCAATACCTTACCATCAGGCCCAAGCTTTCTCTTGTAGATCCATTTACACCCTATTGGAACAATTCCATCGGGAGGATCTACTAAAGACCAAACTTGGTTTGTATGCATCGAATCTATTTCCGATTGCATAGCTTCAAGCCATAAATTTGAATCCCCATCAGAAATTGCTTCCTTGAAGTTTCTTGGATCACATCCAATGTCGGGATCATCTTGATCCCCCTCAAGAAGAAGACCATATCGAATTGGAGGTCTAGAAGTCCTCTCGGATCTTCTAGGTATAGGAGTGTCCATCAATAGTTCCTGAGGTGTAGGATCATTATTTTGTATTTCGGGTTCTTCTCGAATTTCTTCGAGTTCCATCATCTCGCCTTTCTTATCCAATAAGAACTCCTTCTCCAAGAAGGTGGCATTCCTTGAAACAAACACTTTTGTTTCATTAGGATGATAGAAATAATATCCGATTGAATTCTTTGGATACCCTACAAAATAACATAAGGTGGATCGACTATCCAACTTATCTCCCACTGTCTGCTTCACGTAAGCAGGACATCCCCAAATCCTCAAGTACGAATACTTAGGAGCTTTGCCATTCCATAACTCGTATGGTGTTTTGTCCACTACTTTGGTGTGGAAGTTGTTCAACAACAACACCGCCGTTTCAAGCGCGTAGCCCCAAAACGAAGGTGGAAGCTCAGTGAAGCTCATCATGGATCGAACCATGTCCAACAAAGTTCGATTACGACGCTCCGATACACCATTCAGCTGTGGTGTCATAGGAGGAGTCCACTGAGAGAGAATCCCATTCTCTTTCAGATAGTCCAAAAACTCGGTACTTAAGTATTCTCCACCTCGATCTGATCGAAGTGCTTTAATACTTTTACCTAGTTTGTTTTCTACTTCAGCCTTGAATTCTTTGAACTTTTCAAATGCTTCAGACTTATATTTCATTAAATATAAATACCCATACCTAGAATAATCATCAGTAAAGGTAATGAAGTAGGTGTGGCCATATTGAGTACCAATTTTAAATGGACCACAAACATCTGTATGGATCAAATCCAACAGATTTTGACTACGCTCAGGTTTCCCCTTAAAAGGAGATTTAGTCATTTTTCCTTTCAGGCAGGACTCACAAGTAGATAGAGAGTTAATATCAGACATATCAAACATGCTCTCTCCTACTAGCTTGTTCATCCTCCTTGAAGAAATATGACCTAGCCTAGCATGCCAAAGGTTTGCCGGGTTTTGACTATCGATTTTCCTTTTGTTCGTTGTTACCGGTTTATCAACATAATTTATTGGAATGTCTTTTAATTTTAAGTTATATAGATCGTTTTCAAGTTGTCCATTTCCAATCAAACATTCATTCTTGTAAATATTGCAAATCTCATTCACAAAATTGCAAGAAAAACCATCTCTATCAAGCATAGAAACAGAAATAATGTTTTTAATCAAATCTGGAACAAATAAAATATCTCTCAAAAGTAACTTAAAATCGTTCTGCAAAATTAAATAAACATCTCCCACAGCTTTAGCTTCAACTCTGGAACCATTTCCGAGCCTCAACTGGGTGTCACCCATTCTAAGCTTGCGACTTCTTGTCATCACCTGCAAATCATTGCAAATGTGAGATCCACATCTGGTATCCAATACCCAAGAAGTAGTATTAAGTGAAACATTTATTTCAATATAGAACATACCCTTCGCAGTTCGCAACTGCTCTAGATATTCCTTGCAGTTACGTTTCCAATGACCGAGTTTCTTGCAGTAATGGCAAACATCCTTGGAATTTTCCATGTTTGAAGCCGTTGTCTTGTTCTTCTTCTCGGGTCCGGTTTTCTTGGGTGGGGCAGAACGTTTCTTACCCTTTGTACTTGGCCACTTCTTAGCAGAAGAAGAGGAGCCCACCAAGAAAGCCGGTTTATCCTTCTTTAAAGTGGATTCATATGTTACAAGCATATTGACCATCTCTTCAAGGGAGGCCTCTATCTTGTTCATATTGAAATTCACCACAAATCCGTCAAACAAAGAAGGAAGAGAGAGAAGTAATAATTCCACGTTGAGTTCATGCTCCAACACCAAATCAAGCGTTACCAACTTCTGTATGAGCCAAATCACTCGTACCCCATGATCACGGACCGAAGTCCCTTCACGCATGCGACACGTCATTAGCTCTTTTACAGTAGCGAACCTTTCAGCTCTCGATTGAGCCCCAAAAAGTTCCTTGAGTTGTACGTGAATGTCAGCAGCATTCACGGTATCCTCAAATCGCCTCTGGAGTTGATCAGACATCGAGGCTTGCATATAGCATTTGGCCTTGATATCATGGTCCCACCATGTATCAAGTTTGGCGAACTCTTCCGGACTTATATCAGCTGGTGCTTCCTTCGGAGGAGATTTTTATAACACGTAGAACATCTTCTCCGAGGTCAAGACAATCTTCAACTTACGGAACAATTCTGTATAGTTTGCGCCAGTCAATTTATTTTGTTCGAGGATAGAGAATAGTGGATTGCGCGAATTCATCTTTATGAAATACTGAAAAGAAACAGACAATTATCAGTGATTGTTTAATTAATTTACTAAGACATAAAATAGGCGAAATTTATTTTATGAATCTCACTCCCACTATTTTAACGATTTCACTACCCTCTAGTGAAAACGGGAAACTGTTTTCCTTAGTGAGAACATGGAGTCCAATTGACAAACTATGGTCCCGAATAATATCAGCCAACCATAATTTTCAAAAGGTAGAGCCCAATTGCTTCCAAAGCAACCTCCACGTTTTTACCTCATGTCCAATAAGGGCCCAATAATATGACGCCGTTTATTGTGACATGTCAAGATGACCCATCAATATTAAGTTGTGATGGACGGTCGCCATGTGGATCCCCCAATAATATGAGCCGATTCCATGGGAGTTTCACCCAACTTACAACATGTGTCGATCCAATGTACAACTTTCCGACGAACGGGCCCCCTCAATAATATGAGCCGGACCGTATCCGCGGGTAGCATCTCATACATTGATCGTTGATGGAAGGTAGGAACATTTAAACAATTTTAAATTTCCTTTATTTATCTTGATATCAATTTTAAATCATATTTAAAATGAGGGATTTTAATTTTGAAAATTTGTCTCATCATTTTATAAATTTGTATGCTTGCGGGATTCATACAATTTTGTCTAAAACATGCATACAACGATAATATCATATATTATATAGGATGATCGATTCCATTTCTAATCGACCCGTGGTTGCCAATCATGAGTCTTAGTCCAATCCTAGGTAATATGCAGTATGCAATGCAATCCTATTACATTGAGCTTCCAATTTACATTTCTTCTGTCTTTATTGTCTGCTGGGCCCACCTTCATCTTCAAATCTTCATCTCCCACTAAGTCTAATGTATTTATAATAAATAATCATGACAAGTATGGGATAGATTTAAAGGGGTGGGAACGGGCCATAAACGAGGCCCACTTTTATTACATATGACAATTCATATTGGGCCATAAACCAGGCCCATTAATAAATCCAACAACAATAAAAACAAATGTAAATTCCTAACATACACCTACAAAATTGGTCATGGCAATCGATCATCCTTATCCAATAATATTTAATTCAAAATTAATTTATTGGATAACATGCAATGGCAATTTAAATTAAAAGGATAAAATCATATTCCATATATAAAATCTTATTTTACATACAAAATCATATTTTATCTTTTTATCAAATAAAATCATATTTTACATATAAAATCCAATTTTACTCAATATTTCCATAAGATCATATCTTATCATCAATTGTACCAAAAATAATTAATTTCATAAAATCTGATTTAACGGATAAAATATATAAATTTTCCAAAAATTCAAATTTATCCAAAAATCAATTTTAAAATTTTCGGACTCGAACAATTCGATCCGACGCCTCGTGGACCAATCAAAAATAATTTTCGATCGGACCAAAAATAGAAATTTAACATATTAAAATTTTAATTTTAAAAATTAAAAATTAATTTTTTTTCGCGGGCCGCCCGGGACGCTCCGGGCTGCCCGCTCCCCAAAAAGGGCTCGGGCCGGGCAGCCCGGCTGCCCCTAGGGCAGCGAACACGTCGCGGCGCTGCCCGGGGCAGCGATCCAATCGCTGCCTGTGTTTTTGCCCGAAAAATTTTTAATTTTAAAAAATTTATTTTGTTTCAAAAAAAACCGAGGCTAAAAAAATTTTTGTACAATCGATTAATTTAATCGCTTGATCTGAGCAACCTGGCTCTGATACCACTGTTGGAGAACTGTGATCAGATCAATCAGAATTGATACCCGGTGCAGCGGAAGTTTAAAAATTTTATATGGAACGATTCCATAATGGGTATCAAAACATTACGATTAAATTGTGTGTGTAAAAATTAAATAACAATTATAAATTTTTACCTCCAATCTCGAATCGAGATTATGGACACCAACAGATTATTCTGCTCTTGTTGTATATCCCAGGAACTGATGGACGAACTGTTCTTCAATCAGGTCCACGAACAGAGATTTAATCCCTCTGATAGATTGCACTACAAAATCTATCAGAAGTTTCAACGAAGAGAATTAACGAATTTGATCCGTTAAAACAGACTGTAATTCAAAATTCACAGGCTGGTTTTTTCCCGAGCAGAGGGGAGGGGGGCGGCCACTTTTAGAGAGAAAACTAGGGTTTTTTCGAAAATTGTGACCTGTGATGTGTAATTTCTGTACTGCAATAACTTATTTATAATGTAGGCCGCTAACAGCTTAGGGCCCATTAGTCATAAGTTCAAGCCTGACAATCAAAGCCCGCATGTTCAGAAATTAATATAAAATTCATCGTGACTCTGATTGATAAACCGATTTATCAATGTTCACAGAAACCATTTCTGCACCTTTTAAAGTCAAGATAAATTTTTCTGAATCCGAATTCAGTGATTTCCAAAATTGCCCATCCCTATGTCGTTTTAGGAAATCTTACTCCTCTACTCTTAAATAAGAAGTCCCACTTCTTTGTTCATTAAATTTAACTCTTTAAATTTAACTATCTCAACGGGGATTAAAAATCCATTACTCTGTGTGACCCTCAATGGTTCAGGGATACAACTAGCCGTGGGCTCACAACTCCTTGTGACTCGGAACAACAATTTCCGACTTGCCCATCGAATCATGGTAAGAGCGCCTAGCAACATCGCCCCATGATTCCCTAGGTATCACTGATAGTGCCTGCAAGAACCAATAGATTTTGGTTAGCGTACAGTACGGTCCCTTCATCCATATATCCCGATCGAATCAACAACCATTGGTAAATCGAGAGTCGTTCGAGATTCGATAACTATGCAATGCATCTTGAAGATCAAATAGTGACATCGCATGTGCTACTAAGAAACCATTTGTTAAAACACATCATGTACTCTGGCCAGATTCGTCACACTGATATCTCCTCAGATTGCATAGGATATCCACACTCGCAAGTATGTGGTGAATCCTTGACAACAAAGCATCGACTCCTATATGTGTCGTTACTGTACCCAATCCCGACACCTGATGACCCCAATAGAGTCGGTAAACGAGTCAAAGCACAGTACTAGCATATAGAGTCTCAATGATGTTTCAAGTAGTAAGGACTAATGATGTACAACCAAAACCGCGAACTTTATCCACTCGATAAATGATAACCAGTTGGAAAGTCCGAATAGGGTAGTTCGATCATTCATCGTATGAATATCCATTTGCATGCTTCGAACATCTCTATGTTCCTTACCAATGAAACGTGGTACTCTGCATCGCAAATGCTAGTCTCAAACTCGAGCGATCCTTATCCTTATTTACGGACGTCTCAATCAACTAGGAACCATTTAGAATATACAGTGACTATAAGATGTGTTTCATGATAGACATCCCCATGTACTACCACATCTTACATACACTATAGTATATTCAAGGTCTTTATCAAAACAACAATAGTATATCACAGTATAACAATATGAAGAAAGATAAAGTTATTGCCATTAATAAAAGTGTAAATTATATTAAACAAAAGATTGTTTATACAAAGAGTCATCAAAGCCCTTAGCCACAAGTTGGCTCACCGGGCACCCACTCTTTCACCTTGGTTATTCCAGAACCTCTATTATAACCGATAGGGCCCTCAAGTGTATATCTCACACTATATAACTGAAGAAAGAAACTCGGGAATTCGTATTTAGAAATGAATCTGGGAAGCCCTATTTATAGGCAAAATTTCCGGCAAGGATCGGAACTTTCGATTTCGGGATCAGAGTTTCCGATCCAGCTCACGCCTTGCATGCATGACACGCCGGGATCGGAACGTCCGATCCAAAGATCGGAGCTTCCGATCTCGCCTCCGATCAACACTTGTCAAAACTCATGGCTGAGTCATCGGGTAAAGCTGGCAGCCAGAGATCGGAACGTCCGTTCCGGGATCGGAGCTTCCGATCTCGGTGCTTCCGCTGAGCTTCCGAAGTGGCTGGGATCGGAGCTTCCGATCTGGGTTCGGAGCTTCTGATCCGGCCCAAAGTCAAAAGCCCAAATTCTCTTCCGAAGTCCAATAACACTCCAAAATTGATTAATTACCAACCCTTAATCATGTTTATCATATTATTATCTTAAAATAAAATCTGGGTTACTACAGGATTGGTGGGGACTTACTTCATGCTTGCATCTGTACAGTCATTACCATGTTGACACTACTCTAAAGATTCTCCAGTCGTAGTTGGAGAGATTTTCATGCGGAACATAGTTTTGCCGGTATGCTTGTATCGATGCGTTCGGTAGGCACACGGGAAACTTCATGTTAAAAAGCATGATATGAATACAAGAAGAACACTGATGGTAGATCGTGAGCAGAAGGGGTCGACTGACATGCACTGACACAGAGCATAGCTGGTTAACTATCACGAGTCATTTCTCCGGAGTTCTTCGTAGGAGGACATGTAGAGAGACTTGGTCGGGAGTATGCTTGTATCGATGCGTATGTCGATTAGAAGCTTCATGCTCAAGGAACAAGATTAGTACGATGATTTAAATACTGTATTGATGTAGTTGTAAACAGTATTTCAGTTGTAATGAATCATCATACTTTTGTTGTATCATTTCAAGTTCGATTGTACATTTCATTATATTTTGAATACTGTATGTATTACATGAGATTGTAATAAAGAGAATTGTACATAACTTGAAATAAGTGATACATGTTTTATTTATCCATCAATTCGTGGATGATTGCATGATTGTGCGGAATGATTAGCGTTCAACTATTGCAGCTCATGGGATTTGAGTGGGCCGACTATGACAGTGTGACTTGTGGTTAATCTAGGCTTTTCCTAGGATTGACCTAGTTAGTCAGTGGACTATGTTAGTGCCAGCGATGAGTGGACTCATCTGAAGGCATTAAGGGTATTTTTTGGTTTAGAACGTTGAACTTTGTTCTAGGTTGTTTCCTTAGAACAGGCTGTCTGACCTTTGTTAGGTTGAGGCTTGTGATGATGGGTTTTCATCGGGATACCAGGTCCAGTATATGGCGAGAGTTGTGGACTATGACCCGGACTAGACGTGATGGGGCGCGACCCTATGCTAGTATTACTCTGGGAGTCCTTGTACTTCAGAGGTTATCTGGGAGCCTTTGTGCTTCAGGATTGGCGGTGGGAAGGCTACTCAGTCTAGGGATTTGGTAGCAGTCACGACAGGGTATGACCTTGGATTAAGATATCAGGATTAATATCGATGGTTCGATATCGTCTGGTGTGCCATAGATATAGTTTGAGTTTTCTGCTGTGGAACCAGTCATGGAGGGATTTCCTTGACGAGTGTATACTCTGAGCAGATAGGTTTTAACCTTTGGGTTACTGCTAGACATGTGGATCTAGTAGGTGGATGGATTTCTACCAGCGATGACTAGGGGTTCTCATCAGAGTTGTGGTTAGAATTTCCTTGTGATAGGAATTATCCAAGAACTTGGATGGGATGCTGTTTTAAGACTTCAACTCGAATACGAGGACTACTCCTTGATGATTGGCTTCATCAGTATTGGATTATATCAGACGTTGAGGATTGTACATGACTATTTAAGATGTGAGGGAAGCAAGGCCTATGACCATGAAACCTTGGTGGTTGTCCAGGTGGGTTATTGAGGTAAGCTACCTTAGTCTTAAACTGTTGAACAATCTTAGCGAGGGATATAATCAAGATTGTGTCCGAAGATTGTGGAAATATTTGGGATTCTTTAGTTATTCTTCTTGGACTTGACGAGCCGTGGTGTTCATTCTGAATGAACGAGGTAAGGATAGTGAGTCCAGTGGTTGCGTTAAGTACTGTCTGATATTTTCAGAGGTTGAGCGTAGGATTTTCCATGGGATGGAAATGGGCTTAGTTTATCTTGATGTTTGCCTTGGGTGAACAAGACAATGATTAGCAGTGCTAAGGTGGCACGGGATCTGTGCTAGTGACTACTAGTGGTTATTGGCTAACTCTGTCAGAGTTAGGGTGATTAAGTTCAGAATACGAAGCAGCGGTTAGTAGTGCTGAAAAGGCGCAGGACTTGTGCCAAGTAAACTACTCATGTACTGTGATCTGACACCGTTTGGAAATGGTTCTTTGTGGCAGTTGAGTCATAGTTATTGATTGAGCCACGTAGGCTTACATGATCAATGGTTGTCTGATCGAATGAGCGCGAACATCAGTAGTTCGATGAGATCGATAGGATAAATCCAATCAGTGATGGTTTGGATATAGCAATCGACAAATACTTGGGATAATATTTTATTGCTTAGTGCTTAGGAGATGAGTACTTGGTATAGTCTCAGAGCATTCGACAATTTGGATGATTTAGAATCTCTAGGTTTGCCAGAGACGAATCTATCGAAATATTGCAAGTGGACTTGTATGATCAAGTTAGGTGCTAACTTGACAGTGGAGACAAGCAAAGGAGTTGGTAGTTTCCAGTATAGTTCATTCTTGTTAAGAAGGAAGCTGATATTGATCCAATCAATTGCTTAGTGATAGCAATAGGTCAGGAAAGGATCATGTTGTTGTTTCATGTGAGAGTTTTCCATTGAACAACAATAGTGAAGAGTGTCAACCGGACATTTCGATGAAGTGTTCCTGCGAGGAAATCTATGTATACCGTTGTGTTTGGATCCGACGAGTAGTTAGAAATGCTAATGGACATTAGCAAGGGAACATCAGTTGTCTGATCTGTGTGACATTAGTTGGAATCTAATTCTCGAGATCTAGCAGGTCGTGTCACTAATCTTTCAGCGAGTGATGTGCGATATGTGACTGAGATAGTCAAGGATCGACTTAGTAGCCAACAAAATTGTTGTGGGAATCAAAGATTTCGCAAGATCGTGACGGATCGAGTTTGTTCTTTCGAGTCAGTGAGTCACATCTATGCAGACTGTTTGTCAAAGATATTGCGTTATATCAATAAACGACAATCAGAGACGCATTGTGTGACAAGTTACTTCGAGCACAAGTATTTTCCAGGATTGACTAGGGAATCGATGAATTAGATCGTTCAGTGCTGAGACTAATGCATTCGGCAAGGGAGCGATTTGACTATTGAGAATCCGTTGGGATTTAGTTCCAGGATCAGTATGTTCAACCTTGGGAGGTAGGTATGAGCTGATGGTATTATCAAAGACTCTGAGTTGAGTTATACCAGGTGCAATGACTGTCGAGTTTCGAGACGGAATAGGAAGCGTTTCCATATGTCTGTGCACTGTGGAATGTCCCAGTCGAGCATATTGGTGGAATCTTGCCTTAGTCTTGATGTGTGTACAGTGGTTGCGGTTATGTATAACTATCAGGAGGATGTTTATCGACCAAATTCATGAGGTGAATAACCTATGATCGAGATGGTGTAGATCATCAGAGGTGTAATGACTTCTATTGCAATGTATGCGTGATTTCGTAGGCCAATGGCTAGGAGCTGACATAGCATCATGAATTGCAAGTGATGATATGTAAGGCCCGGGATTAATTAATATTAATCCGACTTTATTTAATTTTAATCCGCGTATATTTAATTTGGGAATATTTAGAGTTTTGATTTAAATTCTAATTTTCTTAAATTATTTAGGATTGAAATTGATGTAGAATAAGGGCCGAGGACCAAATTGCTATTATTGAGGAGTTGAGGGACTAAAGTGCAATTGGATTGAAAGTTATCAGATTATTTTGCATGTGCAACGTGTAAGAAGGATAATTTGTTCAGAAACTTTCGAAAAGTAGAACAGAGAGCCCGTTTTCTTCAATTTCCTTTGCAACTTTGAGTTTCAATTTGCCGTAACTTTTGAACCGGTTATCCGATTTTGATTCCGTAAAGTGTTCTGGAATCCTTACGACGAGGTCTTCGATCTCGTGTAAGTTTTATGTTGTGTTATATGAATTTCGGAATCAATAAAGGGCAGATATAAGATTTTGAATCATTGATCATGTTTTTGAGTTTGTATCGTTTCTATTTTCAAAACCGGATGAAGAGCTTATGTTATTATGTTGAATCTTGATGCTAGCATGTTTTATGATTGTTATGGATGTTTGTGCTGAGGTTTTGAAGATTATATCAGCTGGTTTTCTTGATTGAGAGCACGTACACATGGTTTGAATAAAAGAAATGATTTCAGGATTACGTCGGTTACCGATTTTGAGTCGCTATGTCGTTTAATCTAGTTTTGGAACTGTTTTGATAGCCGATTTCTGAGTTGAAGGTGTTGTTGCGATGTTATGAATGTTATAGTATTTTTATTATTCAGTTTCAGTTGAGTTTGAAGGCTAAACGACACAAGACACCGACGTGAACTAACGAAGAAAGAGTTGAGGTTTGAAATGCGATTGATTGATGAATTCTTGATGGTTTTGACTCATTTCTAAAATGATAGATTGATATGGAGTTTGATATATGTATTTTGATTATATATTACAGATTTGAAGAGTTCAGAACCTCAATAAAAGAAGGTATAATGACGACATCGCAAAGTAGGGACTTTGAAACTCAAGAACGACTAATCTTGAGTTGGCCCGCAAAAACCACATACTTGTTTATGTTTTTGATTTGATTGTGATGTTTTCGATCCATCTCAGGTAGTGGATATTTATATTCGAGTTGATATGATGCTATATTGATTCGATGATGCTATATTGAATCGATTCTATGCCAAGGTTGCGGTTAACCTTATTTGCGAGTCGTTTACAAACTCGTTAGATGGATATCCATGTCAAGATCGTTTACGAATCTTGATGGCACGAAGTTATATGAATCAATTCTTAGTCGAAGCGTTATTTACTCTATTTGTTGAATCGAGTTTAAATGGAGTCGATATGATTTATTTAACGCTTTCTATATATATGTTGGTTATACTGAGAATCGTTTCTCACCGGAGTTCATCCGGCTGTTGTCTTGTTTTGTATGTGTGCATGACAACAGAAGGGGCAGGAGCTAGTCATCGACGTCATTGACAGTTGGGAGAGAGTCTAGCACGTGAGGACTCGGGTTGTAGATGATGTCTTGAACTTTAGAAGCAAGGAACCTTGGTCTAGTTTGTTTTGGACTACATGTATGAAGTATGAAATAATTGATGTCGTTTACCGATATTTAGCGACTTGTTGATGTAATAAAATACATGTATAAATGCTTGAGAACTTTTTTGTATGTAGATGCATGTTCCAGATCTTTTAAACAATGTTTTGCATTGATGTTGGTGATAGGAATTGATGGTGCACGGTTTGACAGCAAAATGTGATCTGCAAATTTTCTGGACTTTGAAGGCCGCTCGATCGGTATATATTGATGGATCGAGCGAGCCTTGTAATTTTGCAAATAGAGGATTTTAGTTTTTAGCTTGCTCGATCCGCAGAAGTTGACCGATCGAGCGAGGCCAAATTATTTTCCATCCGAGAGCTGAGCAATTGTGCTCGCTCGATCGGAGACACTGAATTTTTTTTAAAAAAAAAATTACTTGGCTCTTGGTTTATTCAATTGATGTTTAATGAATGTTATTTGTTTAGTAATTGCTCTAAATGTGTAAGGCCCTGAAATTATTTATTGCGGATTAGCAAAATTGATTATTTTTTTTATTTTGGAGATTTATTTGAGCCGGGACTGAATTGATTTAATTAAAGAGTTTCAGGGACCAAAATGCAAAAAGTGGATTTTTTATACTATTTTATCCCTCCTAGTTGACTAAGCCCATACCCCCCATACTCTCTTCCTCCCCTACTCTCTCTCTCGATTCCTCTCTCTCCCGGAAGCCATGGAAACCATTTCTTCAAGCTTTCTTTCCGTTCGATTCGCACGATCTGACCGTTAGATTTCTTTTCCGAGTTGAGTTTCACGATCACCGCAACGAGAGCTTCATTTGGACGTAAGTTTTGCTACGATCTCTTGAACTTCATTTTGTTGGGTTGTTAGAATTTGATAATCTTGGAGTATGTTGTTCTTGAGCTAGCATAGATCGTGTATTCGAAGTCGAATCGGAAAAAGAACGAAGTTTGGATTTTATATGATTTTTGGAGTTAAATTCGAATGGGGTTGTGAGATTTTGTTGGATTTTGATGGTTTTTGATTTGTTTTGTTGATTGAGGAGTTGTTTTGGATGATTTGGGATTGTTGGTTGTTATCGGAGATTTTTGGTTTGGCCGATTATAGCCGTTATGTCGTCGGAATCGAGTTTGGATTATTGATTGTTTTGTTTCGGTTTGACTTCCGGGTTTGATTGAATTGGTAGATTGTTACCGAATCCGTATATTCTTCATTTTCAGATTTGGATTGGAGTCTTGGAATTGGATTGAACTTGGAAGTTGAGTCGTGTCGAGAACTGAAGACGGTATATTGATTGAATTTCCTTGTTATGATGTTTTGTGATTCGATTGATTATTTATTTGAGTTCGTTATTATTTTCAGATTTGAATCTTCGACGGACTCGAAAGGTAAAAGATGACTTTGAATTGAATGGGGTTGAATACTCGAGTTCGATTGATTCTCGAGCCCCGAAAATCACATACTACATGTTTATTTGCTTGTGTGAACTTGTTTGAGTATCTTGTTACACTTGCATTCATATTGAGCCGATTATTCAATTCGTTTGAATTTAGACGATTTAGAGAGCTATATTGAAGTGGGCTTAGATTTTGAGTTTTTCTAAGTACCAGAATACTTCTTATAGTTGCTCTGAAGTCTAGGGGTTGAGTTGAGCGACATCCACCCCGAATGGGCGTGTCGGTAAGTTGTTGTGAATACTTAGCCCCGGGATCCCAACCGAGTATCGATTGATATTTCGATTATCTGATTTGATAGTCCCGAGTTTTAAAGTCATGCATACATCCCTTTTCTTTGAAGTTGTTGATGTTTGTGGATTTTGATACGAGGTGTTTATTTGATATTGCATGCCTGTCTCTTTTACTTAGAAATTATATTTCTAACCGGATTATTCCGGCTGTTGTCTTTGTTTTGTATGTGTAACTTGGCAACAGGAGGATCAGGAGCTGGACCGAGTCGTCTTGGTTAGCTTGGGGTGAGATGGATAGAAGTGAGACTCCGCGTCGTAGGGTCGAGTCTTTTGAACTTGTATTAGTTTTGTTAAGTCGTTGGAACTCTGATTTTAGAACTCGACTTGTTTTGTATTGCGGGAAGGATTTAGAACTTGTGGTATGTTCTGATTTCGTGTTGTATTGTATGTTGGAGCTTGGATTTGATTTGATTCGTTTTTGGCTTGATTTTCTCCAGGTTCCCCTGTTTTCTGTTCATTTGGCCTGCGCGCGCGAGCTGCCTGAAGTGGCTCGGGTACTTTTGCCCGCGCGCGCGCGAGCCCCTTCCTCACGCGGGCGCGAGCTTCCCTTGAGGCCACTGGCCCTTTTTCCTGCGCACGCGCGAGGCGATAGCTCGCGCGGACGCGAGGCTTGTCTTTTTAAAAAAAATTTTTTTTTTGATTTGTTCCCGCAACTTACCGTGTTCGATTATGTTTAATTATTTCGAGTTTAGAATCGGGGTCTCACATTAAGTGGTATCAGAGACATAAGATTCTTGGAGTCGAACTAGAGTGAGCGGGGTAGATCGAGTCCGCATGAATTGAATTCTCGCATGTGTTTGATTTATTTTAATGATTATTTTAAATACGTGCGAGCATGCTTTATCGATTCTTGAATTAATTAAAATTACATGAGTTGTGATTTAAGTTATGAAGCATGAATTTCGTGAGATATATTTGTCCTTGTGCTATTATCCGTTTCCAAATATTGTTGAGATTCTTGGGTACTCAGAGCAGAGTTTTGGACACCGAGGTTAGGTGTTAGAGATTGTGTTTGAGATTTTGTGTCCTAACCCTTGTTGGAGAACGCGGCTTTCAGATCAAACAAGATTGATACCCGGTGCAGCGGAAGTTTAAAATTATTTATTATATGGAACGATTCCATATTGGGTATCAAATCTTTATGATTAAATTACGTGTGTGTAAAAATTAAATAACAATTATAAATTTTTTACCTTTAATCTCGAATCGAGATTTTGGACACCAACAGATTTCTCTGCTCTTGTTGTATCTCCCTGGAACCGATGGATGAACTGTTCTTCAATCAGGTCCACGAATAGAGATTTAATCCCTCTGATAGATTGCACTAGAAAATCTATCAGAAGTTTTCTACGAAGAGATTAACGAATTTGATTCGTTAAACCAGACTGTAATTCAAAATCACAGGCTGGATTTTTCTGACCGAGAGAGGGAAAGGGGGGGCGGCCACACACGTTAGAAAATTACTTAGGTTTTCGAAAATTGTGACCTATTGTGTGTAATTTCTGTACTGCAATAACTTATTTATAATGTAGGCCACTAACAGCTTAGGGCCCATTAGTCATAAGTTCAGGCCCGACAAGCAAAGCCCGCATGTTCAGAAATTAATATAAAATTTATCGTGACTCCGATTGATAAACCGATTTTACCAATGTGCACTGAAAACCATTTCTGCACCTTTTAAAGTCAAGATAAATTTTTCTGAATCCGAATTCAGTGATTTCCAAAAATGGTCATCCCTATGTCATTTTAGGAAATCTTACTCCTCTACTCTCAAATAAGAAGTCCAACTTCTTCGTTCATTAAATTTAACTCTTTAAATTTAACTATCTCAACGGGGATTAAAAATCCATTACACTGTGTGACCCTCAATGGTTCAGGGATACAGCTAGCCGTGGGCTCACAACTCCTTGTGACTCGGAACAACAATTTCCGACTTGCCCATCGAATCATGGTATGAGCGCCTAGCAACATCGCCCCATGATTCCCTAGGTATCACTGATAGTGCCTACAAGAACCAGTAGATTTTGGTTAGCGTACAGTACGGTCCCTTCATCCATATATCCCGATCGAATCAACAACCATTGGTATATCGAGAGTCGCTCGAGATTCGATAACTATGCAATGCATCTTGAAGATCAAATAGTGACATCGCATGTGCTACTAAGAAACCATTTCTTAAATCACATCATGTACTCTGGCCAGAGATTCGTCACACTAATATCTCCTCAGATCGCATAGGATATCCACACTCGCAAGTATGTGGTGAATCCTTGACAACAAAGCATCGACTCCTACATGTGTTGTAACTGTACCAAATCCCGACACCTGATGACCCCAATAGAGTCGGTAAACGAGTCAAAGCACAGTACTAGCATATAGAGTCTCAATGATGTCTCAAGTAGTAAGGACTAATGGTGTACAACCAAAACCGCGGACTATATCCACTCGATAAGTGATAACCACTTGGAAAGTCCGGATAGGGTAGTTCGATCATTCATCGTATGAATATCAATTTGCATGCTTTGAACATCTCTATGTTCCTTACCAATGAAACGTGGTACTCCGCATCGCAAATGCTAGTCTCAAACTCGAGCGATCCTTATCCTTATTATCGGACGGCTCAATCGACTAGGAACAGTTTAGAATATACAGTGACTATAAGATGTGTTTCATGATAGACATCTCCATGTTCTACCACATCTTACATACATTATAGTATATTCAAGGTCTTTATCAAAACAACAATAGTATATCACAATATAACAATATGAAGAAAGATAAAGTCATTGCCATTAATAAAAGTGTAAATTATATTAAACAAAAGATTGTTTATACAAAGAGTCATCAAAGCCCTTAGCCACAAGTTGGCTCACCGGGCACCCACTCTTTCAACCCTTTGGTATCAGATGGCACCTCGACGATCTTTGAGAAGGAACCAACCACCTTTGACTCCTCCTTCGACTGAGAATCCGCCGCCAGTGATAACTCCTCCGAATGATCAGGACAGTACAGGAGTGGATGAGTTTGATGCTACTGCAACCCCGATGGAGACTCTTTTGAAAAGATTCGGATCGTTTCGACCGCCTACCTTGACTGGTACCGAGAACTCCATCGACTGTGAGAGTTGGCTAGATGACATGGATGAACTCTTCGATTCTCTTGACTACAACGATGACCGCAGAATCAGGTTAGTCAGTCATCAGTTGCAGGGTGTTGCCAAGAAATGGTGGACTACGACCAAGAGGGCGAACGAGAACCGAGGCACCATGATTACTTGGGGTGTATTCAAGACTGAGTTCTACAAGCGGTTTTTTCCTGTCTCGTATCGTAAGGAGAAATGTGCCGAATTTTCGAATCTGAAGCAAGGAAATTTGAGCATCGAGGACTATGTGAGCAAGTTTGACAGCCTTTTGAGGTTCGCACCTCATGTCGCCAATAACGAGGAAGCCAAAGCCGACCATTTCATTAATGGCTTGAACCCAGAGATCTTTACCTTAGTCAATGCCGGGAGACCCAAAAACTTTGCAGATGCCATGGATCAGGCGAAGGGAGCCGAAGCTGGGATTTTGATGCAACGAGGAAATCAGGCAGCTCCTCAGCAGCAGCAGAGATTTTTCAGAATCCGCCTGTTCAGTTTCAGCCTCAACAGTCTCAGTATCAGTACCAACCTTCTCCGCAACCAAATCAGTCTCAGAGGGTTGATGGAGGCAACAGTGGCAGAAACCGGCGAGATCAGTATCGACCGAAGGGGAATACTTTTATGAAGTCTGGGAACAGTTCCTCGAGTTCCAGTGGTTCTAGACAGTTCAGTTCTGGGCAGAGTTCAGGGTTCTCTGGAGTATAATGCAGCAAGTGTGGAGGACGCCATCCATCGGATCAGTGCCGTGGTGTGTTTGGTAGTTGCAACATCTGCCAGCAACCGGGTCATTTTGCTAGAGTCTGTCCTCAGCAGGGATCCGATAGAGCTCAGAGCGGTAGTTCTTCTTGACCGTCCGCTCAGCCCGAGAGGTCATCTTCTGCAGTTCATTCCTTTCATCCCCAGCAGCAGACTCGACAGGGAGGTAATCAGAATCAGAACCAACCTCCTCGACAACAGGCGAGAGTGTTTGCATTGACAGAGGATCAAGCCAATGCAGCCCCAAATGACGTAATAGCAGGTAACTGTTTGATTTTTGGTTATCCTGCGTTTTTGTTGATTGATACAGGAGCTTCTCACTGTTTCATTTCTGTAAGGTTTGTCTTGATGCATGATTTATTTGCTGAGCCTTTATATGATGTTGTTTCTATTACTTCACCTTTGGGTGGAGGAATTGTTTCGGTGAGATTAGTCTGTAACTGCGTCTTAGAATCCGAGGGGAATTCGATTGAGATTGACTGCATTGTACTTGGGTTATCTGATTTTGACTGTATCATTGGGATTGACGCACTGACCAAGTACAGGGCAACGGTAGATTGCTTTCAGAAAGTAGTCCGATTCAGACCTATTATGGCAGACGAGTGGAAGTTTTTCGGTAAGGGTTCTCGATCTCGAATCCCTTTGATTTCAGCTTTGTCCATGACTCGTTTGTTACAGAAATGAGCAGAGGGATATTTGATCTATGCAGTGGATGTTATGAGGTCTAGCCCTGAGTTGACAGGATACCAGTGGTTAGCGAGTTTCCTGATGTCTTTCCAGAAGAGATTCCCGGATTGCCGCCGATTCGAGAGATCGAATTCAGCATTGAGCTTGCATCAGGTACTCAGCCTATTTCCAAGGCACCTTACCGAATGGCTCCTTTAGAATTGAAAGAGTTGAAGGAACAGTTGGAGGATCTGATTTCCAAGGGATACATCTGACCTAGCGTATCGCCTTGGGGTGCCCCAGTACTTTTTGTGAGGAAGAAAGACGGTTCTATGCGACTTTGTATCGATTATCGCCAGTTGAATCAGGCTACCATTAAGAACAGATATCCTCTCCCTCGAATTGATGATCTTTTTGATCAGTTACAGGGTTCTGCAGTGTACTCGAAGATAGATCTGAGATCAGGGTATCATCAGCTGAGAGTTTGCGACGAGGATGTGCCTAAGACAACTTTCAGAACCAGATATGGGCATTTTGAGTTCTTAGTCATGCCTTTCGGTTTGACGAACGCTCCAGCGGTTTTTATGGATTTGATGAACCGTGTCTTCCAGCAGTATCTAGATGAGTTCGTCATTGTCTTTATCGACGATATTCTGGTCTATTCGAAGAACCGTTCAGATCATGCCGAGCATTTGAGGACTGTGTTGCAGATTTTGAGATCCGAGCAGTTGTATGCGAAGTTATCAAAGTGCGAGTTTTGGTTGGACCGAGTCGTCTTTCTAGGCCACATTGTATCAGGAGAGGGAATATCTGTTGACCCCAGCAAGATCGAGGCAGTTATGAATTGGCCGAGACCGACATCAGTGCCAGAGATTCGCAGTTTCATGGGTTTAGCAGGGTATTACCGTCGATTTATCGAGGGCTTCTCTTCCATTGCAAAGCCGATTACCCAGTTGACCCAGAAGAATGCACCGTTTGTTTGGTCCGAGCAGTGTGAGGACAGTTTCATTGAGCTGAAGAAGAGATTGACCAGCGCTCCGATCATGTCTATTCCATCAGGTACTGGAGGTTTCTCCGTGTATTGCGATGCTTCTCACCATGGTCTTGGATGCATTCTGATGCAGAGGAAGCACGTCATAGCTTATGCGTCAAGGCAGCTGAAGCCTCACGAGACTCGTTATCCAATCCACGATCTTGAGCTAGCTGCAATCGTGTTTGCTTTGAAGACTTGGCGCCATTATCTGTATGGCGAGTCGTTTGAGATATTTTCTGACCATAAGAGCCTCAAGTACTTGTTTTCCCAGTCTGAGCTGAACATGAGACAGAGGCGATGGATGGATCTGCTGAAGGATTTTTACTGTGCGATCAAGTATTATCCTGGAAAATCGAATGCAGCTGCAGAAGCTCTTAGTAGGAAGCTTTGTTCTTTATCTCTTTCTACGTTTGGTGTCTCTCGTTTGATTGAAGATTGTTGTACTTCTGGGTGTAAGAGTGGGTGCCCAGTGAGCCAACTGTGTGGCTATGGGCTTTGTTGACTCTTTGTATAAACAATCTTTTGTTTAATATTATTTACACTTTTATGGCAATGACTTTATATTACTTCATATTGTTATATTGTGATATACTATTGTTGTTTTGATAAAGACCTTGAATATACTATAGTGTATGTAAGATGTGGTAGAACATGGAGATGTCTATCATGAAATACATCTTATAGTCACTGTATGTTCTAAAACCGTTCCTAGTCGATTGAGCCGTCCGATAATAAGGATAAGGATCGCTCGAGTTTGAGACTAGCATTTGCGATGCGGAGTACCACGTTTCATTGGTAGGGAACATGGAGATGTTCGAAGCATGCAAATGGATATTCATAGGATGAATAGTCGAACTACCCTATCCGGACTTTCCAAGTGGTTATCACTTATCGAGTGGATAAAGTCCGCGGTTTTGGTTGTACACCATTAGTCCTTACGACTTGAAACATCATGGAGACTCTATATGCTAGTACTGTGCTTTGACTCGTTTACCGACTCTGAGGGGGTCATCAGGTGTCGAGATTGGGTACAGTTACGACACATATAGGATTCAATGCATTGTTGTCAAGGATTCACCACATACTTGCGAGTGTGGATATCCTATGCGATCTGAGGAGATATTAGTGTGACAAATCTCTGGCCAGAGTACTTGATGTGATTTAAGAAATGGTTTCTTAGTAGCACATGCGATGTCACTAATTTGATCTTCAAGATGCATTGCATAGTCATCGAATCTTGAGCGACTCTCGATATACCAATGGTTGTTGATTCGATCGGGATATATGGATGAAGGGACCGTACTGTACGCTAACCAAAATCTACTGGTTCTTGTAGGCACTATCAGTGATACCTAGGGAATCATGGGGCGATGTTGCTAGGCGCTTTACCATGATTCGTTGGGCAAGTCGGAAAGTGTTGTTCCGAGTCACAAGGAGTTGTGAGCCCACGGCTAGCTGTATCCCTGAACCATTGAGGGTCACACAGTGTAATGGAGTTTTAATCCCCGTTGAGATAGTTAAATTTAAAGAGTTAAATTTAATGAACTAAGGAGTTGGACTTCTTAAATAAGAGTAAGGGAGTAGGATTTCCTAAAATGACATAGGGATGGACATTTTTGGAAACCACTGAATTCGGATTCAGGAAAATTTTATTTTGACTTTAAAATGTGCAGAAATGGTTTCTGTGCACATTGGTGAAATCAGTTCATCAATCGGAGTCACGATGAATTTTATATTAATTTCTGAACGAGCGGGCTTTGGTTGTCGGGCCCCAGCTTATGATTAATGGGCCCTAAGGTGTTAGTGGCCTGCATTATAAATAAGTTATTTCAGTACAGAAATTACACACAACAGGTCATAATTTTTGAGACAGAGCAAAAATCGAAACCCTTCTCTCTCAAAGAATTTTCGGCCGTCCCCTTCCTGCTCTGCCCGAAAAATTCCGGTCTGTGATTTTTAATTGCAGTCAGGAACAACGAATCAGATTCGTTTAATCTCTTCGCAGAAAACTTCTGATAGATTTTCTAGTGCAATCTATCAGAGGGATTTAAACCTCTGTTCGTGGACCTGATTGAAGGAGTTCATCGGTTCCAGGGAGAGACAACAAGAGCAGATCAAATCTGTTGGTGTCCATTAATCTCGTTGCGAGATTGGAGGTAAAATTTAATAACTGTTATTTAAATTTTACACACACAATAATTTAATCGTTGAACGGTTGATACCCACACTATGGAATTGTTCCATAACAAAAATTTTAAACTTCCGCTGCACCGGGTATCAATCGTGATTGATCTGACCGCCAGTTTTTTCAACAGTGGTATCAGAGCCAGGTTGCTCAGATCAAACGATTAAATTAATCAATTGTACAAAATTTTTGAGTCTCGGTTTTTGAAACAAAATAAATATTTTTAAATAAATAAAAATTTTTTTCGGGGCAAAACCCGGGCAGCGATTGGATCGCTGCCCGGTGGGGCAGCAATTGTTGCTGCCCCGGGCGGCGCACGGCGCCGCCCAGGGCAGCGCTGTGCGCTGCCCAGCGCAGCGCTCGGCGCTGCCCAGGGGCGGCGCTCGGCGCCGCCCAGGGCAGCGCACGGCGCTGCCCTAAGGGGGCAGCCGGGCTGCCCCCGGCCCGCGCCCCGGGTGCGGGCCGGCCCGGGAGTGTCCCGGGCGGCCCGCGGGAAAATTATATTTTTATTAATTTTAATATTTAAAATTTTATTTTTGGTCCGGTCAAAAATTGTTTTTGATTGGTTCACGAGATTTCGGATCGAATTGTTCGAATCCGTAAATTTTAAAATTGATTTTGGATAAATTTGAATTTTTGGAAAATTTTAATATTTTATCCGTAAATTGAATTTTGAAATCAATTATTTTGGTACAATTGATGATAAGATATGATCTTATGATATATTAAGTAAAATATGATTTTATTTGTAAAATTGGATTTTATAGATAAAATATGATTTTATTTGATATAGAGATAAAATATGATTTTATATGTGAAATGAGATTTTATATATAAAATATGATTTTATCTTGTTTAAATTTGAATTGCCACAGCATGTTATCCAATAAATTAATTTTGAATTAAATGTTATTGGATAAGGATGATCGATTGCCATGACCAATTTTGTAGGTGTATGTTAGGAATTTACATTTTGTCTTTATTATTGTTGGTTTTATTAATGGGCCTGGTTTATGGCCCGATATGAATGTCATATGTAATAAAAGTGGGCTTGGTTTATAGCCCGTTCCCACCCCCTAAAAATGTATCCCCTACTTGTCATTGTTATTTATTGTAAATACATTAGATTTAGTGGGAGATCAAGATTTGAAGATGGTGGGCCCAGCAGACAATGAAGACTGAAGAAATGTAAATTGGAAGCATATGTAATAGGATTGCATTTGCATACTGCATATTACCTAGGATTGGACTAAGACCCGTGATTGGCAACCACGGGTCAATTAGAAATGGAATCGATCATCCTATATAATATGTGATATTATGATTGTATGCATGTTTATACATAATTGCGTGAATCCGGCAAGCATGCAATAAATTAAATATGATGAGACAAATATTTTTATAAATAAAATCCCTCATTTTAAATATGATTTAAAATTTATATCAAGATAAATAAAGGAAATTTAAATATTGTTTAAATGTTCCTACCTTCCATCAACGGTCAATGTATGTGATGCTACCCGCGGATACGGTCCGGCTCATATTATTGGGGGGGCCCATCCGTCGGAAAGCTGTACATTGGATCGACAAATGTTGTAAGTTGGGTGGAACTCCCATGGGATCGGCTCATATTATTGGGGGATCCACATGGCGACCGTCCATCACAACTTAATATTGATGGGTCATCTTGACATGTCACTTTAAACGGCGTCATATTATTGGGCCCTTATTGGACATGAGGTAAATACATGGGGGTTGCTTTGGAAGCAATTAGGCTCTACCTTTTGAGAATTATGGTTGGCTGATATTATTCGGGACCATAAGTTTGTCAATTGGACTCCATGTTCTCACTAAGGAAAAAGTTTCCCGTTTTCACTAGAGGGTGGTGAAATCGTTAAAATAGTGGGAGTGAGATTCATAAAATTAAATTCGCCTATTTTATGTCTTAGTAAATTGTTAAACAATCATTGATATATGTCTGTTTTTCTTTTCAGTATTTCATACAATGAATTCGCGAAATCCATTATTCTCGATCCTCGAACAAAACAAGTTGACTGGCGCCAACTATACGGAATGGTTCCGGAAGTTGAAGATTGTCTTAACTTCGGAGAAAATGCTCTACGTGTTAGAGAAAGCACCTCCGAAGGAAGCACCAGCTGACATAAGTCCGGAGGAATTGGCCAAACTTGATGCATGGTGTGACCATGACATCAAGACCAAATGCTATATGCAAGCCTCGATGTCTGATGAACTCCAGAGGCGATTTGAGGACACGGTGAATGCTGCTGACATTCACACGCAACTCAAGGAACTTTTTGGGGCTCAGTCGAGGGCTGAAAGGTTCGCTACTGTTAAGGAGTTGATGACGTGCCGCATGCGTGAAGGGACTTCGGTCCGTGATCATGGGGTACGAGTGATTTGGCTCATACAGAAGTTAGCGACCCTTGATTTGGTGTTGGAGCATGAACTCAATGTGGACTTGCTGCTTCTATCTCTTCCTTCTTCATTTGATGGATTCGTGATAAATTTTAATATGAACAAGATAGAGGCCACCCTTGAAGAGATGGTCAATATGCTCGTTACATATGAATCCACACTTAAGAAGGATAAGCCAGCTTTCTTGGTGGGCTCCTCATCTTCTGCTAAGAAGGGCCAAGTATGAAGGGCAAGAAACGTTCTGCCCCACCCAAGAAAGTGGAACCCGAGAAGAAGCAAAAGACAAAGGCTTCAAACAATGGAAAATCCAAGGATGTTTGCCATTACTGCAAGAAGCCGGGTCATTGGAAGCGCAACTGCAAGGAGTATCTTGAGCAGTTAGGAACTGCAAAGGGTATGTTCTATATCGAAATAAACATGTCACTTAATACAACTTCTTGGGTATTGGATACCGGATGTGGATCTCACATTTGCAATGATTTGCAGGTGATGACAAGAAGTCGCAGGCTTAGAATGGGTGAGACCCAGCTGAGGCTCGGGAATGGTTCCAGAGTTGAAGCTACGGCCATTGGAGATGTTTGTTTGATTTTGCAGAATGGTTTTAAATTATTGTTGAGAGATGTTTTATTTGTGCCAGATTTAATTAAAAACATTATTTCTATTTCTATGCTTGATAGAGATGGTTATTCTTGTAATTTTGTGAATGGGATTTGCAATATTTACAAGAATGAATGTTTAATTGGAAATGGACAACTTGAAAACGATCTATACAATTTAAAACTAAAAGACGTTCCAGTGAATTGTATTGACAAACCGGCGACAACAAACAAAAGGAAAATCGATAGTCAAAACCCGGCAAACCTTTGGCACGCTAGACTAGGTCATATTTCCTCAAGGAGGATGAACAAGCTAGTGGGAGAGGGCATGTTTGATATGTCTGATATTAACTCTCTACCTACTTGTGAATCCTGCCTAAAAGGAAAAATGACTAAATCTCCTTTTAAGGGGAAACCTGAGCGTAGTCAGAATCTGTTGGATTTGATCCATACAGATGTTTGTGGTCCATTTAGAGTAGGGACTCAACATGGCCACACCTACTTCATTACCTTTACTGATGATTATTCAAGGTATGGGTATTTATATTTAATGAAATATAAGTCTGAAGCATTTGAAAAGTTCAAAGAATTCAGGGCTGAAGTAGAAAACAAGCTAGGTAAAAGTATTAAAGCACTTCGATCGGATCGAGGTGGAGAATACTTGAGTACCGAGTTTTTGGACTATCTGAAAGAGAATGGGATTCTCTCTCAGTGGACTCCTCCTATGACACCACAGCTTAATGGTGTATCGGAGCGTCGTAATCGAACTTTGTTGGACATGGTTCGATCTATGATGAGCTTCACTGAGCTTCCACCTTCGTTTTGGGGCTATGCGCTTGAAACGGCGGTATTGTTGTTGAACAACGTCCACACTAAAGCAGTGGACAAAACACCATACGAGTTATGGAATGGCAAAGCTCCTAAGTATTCGTACTTGAGGATTTGGGGATGTCCTGCTTACGTGAAGCGGACAGTGGGAGATAAGTTGGATAGTCGATCCAGCTTATGTTATTTTGTAGGGTATCCGAAAAATTCAATCGGATATTATTTCTATTATCCTGCTGAAACAAAGGTGTTTGTTTCTAGGAATGCCACCTTCTTGGAGAAGGAATTCTTATTGGATAAGAAAGGCGAGATGATGGAACTCGAAGAAGTTCGAGAAGAACCCGAAATACAAAATAACGATCCTACACCTCAGGAACCATTGCTGGACACGCCTGCACCTAGAAGATCCGAAAGGACTTCTAGACCTCCAGTTCGATATGGTCTTCTTCTTGAAGGGGATCAAGATGAACCCGACATTGGATGTGATCCAAGAAACTTCAAGGAAGCAATTTCTGATGCGGATTCGAATTTATGGCTTGAAGCTATGCAGTCAGAATTGGATTCGATGCATACAAACCAAGTTTGGTCTTTAGTAGATCCTCCCGATGGAATTGTTCCGATAGGGTGTAAATGGATCTACAAAAGAAAGCTTGGGCCTGATGGTAAGGTATTGACCTACAAGGCGCGATTGGTGGCTAAAGGTTATACTCAAAGGCAAGGAGTTGACTATGATGAAACCTTTTCACCAGTTGCAATGTTCAAGTCCATAAGAATCCTGATTGCCATAGCTGCATGGTATGACTATGAGATATGGCAAATGGATGTGAAGACTGCTTTTCTTAATGGAGACATTAAGGAAGAAATCTATATGAAGCAGCCTGAGGGGTTCACATCCATGGGAAGCGAGCATAAGGTATGCAAGCTTCAGAGATCAATTTATGGTCTAAAACAAGCATCAAGAAGTTGGAACCAGAAATTTGATGAAACAATAAAAGATTTTGGTTTCATCAAGAACCCGGAGGAACCGTGCGTGTACAAGAAAGTAGTTAAGGATGCGGTGACATTCTTAGTACTTTATGTTGATGACATCCTACTCATTGGGAATGATGTAGGGATGTTGCAGTCAACAAAGATATGGTTATCAGGTAGATTTTCGATGAAGGATTTGGGTGAGGCATCCTACATTCTTGGGATACAAATCTATAGGGATAGATCTAAGAGAATGATAGGACTCACTCAATCAACCTACATCGATACCATATTGAAACGGTTTTCAATGGATGGGTCCAAGAGAGGACATCTACCCATGTGTCATGGAGTTTCTCTATCCAAGTCTATGTGTCCCAAGACTGATGCAGAGATAGAGAATATGACACATGTACCATATGCGTCAGCTATAGGTAGTATCATGTATGGGATGATATCTACCAGACCGGATGTAGCATTTGCTCTGAGTGTCACGAGCAGATATCAGTCTAATCCTGGTCAGATGCATTGGAAAGCCGTGAAGGACATTCTTAAGTACTTGCGAAGGACTAAGAATATGTTCATGGTTTATGGAGGACGAGAACTCAAACTGGAAGGCTATACCGACTCTAGCTTCCAAAGTGATGTGGATGACTCGAAGTCAACCTCTGGATTTTTGTTCATGCTCAATGGCGGTGCTGTCTCTTGGAAGAGTTCCAAGCAGGACACCACAGCGGATTCCACCACTGAGGCTGAATACATTGCAGCATCAGCTGCTGCTAAAGAGGCCGTTTGGATGAGGAATTTCGTCCAAGAGTTGGGCGTCATTCCTGAATTTGTTGGTCCAGTCCCGGTGTACTGCGACAACACGGGTGCCGTTGCTCAAGCAAAGGAACCAAGGTCTCATCAAAGATCCAAACACGTACTGAGGAAATACCACATAATCCGGGAGATTGTGGAAAGAGGAGACATCAGTGTCGAACGAGTGGCCTCTGCAGACAATATCGCTGATCCACTTACTAAGCCTTTGCCAGGACCATTGTTTGACAAACATCGCGAAGCAATGGGTCTACGTAGTATGACTAGTTGGCTATAGGGCAAGTGGGAGATTGTAAGAGTGGGTGCCCAGTGAGCCAACTGTGTGGCTATGGGCTTTGTTGACTCTTTGTATAAACAATCTTTTGTTTAATATTATTTACACTTTTATGGCAATGACTTTATATTACTTCATATTGTTATATTGTGATATACTATTGTTGTTTTGATAAAGACCTTGAATATACTATAGTGTATGTAAGATGTGGTAGAACATGGAGATGTCTATCATGAAATACATCTTATAGTCACTGTATGTTCTAAAACCGTTCCTAGTCGATTGAGCCGTCCGATAATAAGGATAAGGATCGCTCGAGTTTGAGACTAGCATTTGCGATGCGGAGTACCACGTTTCATTGGTAGGGAACATGGAGATGTTCGAAGCATGCAAATGGATATTCATAGGATGAATAGTCGAACTACCCTATCCGGACTTTCCAAGTGGTTATCACTTATCGAGTGGATAAAGTCCGCGGTTTTGGTTGTACACCATTAGTCCTTACGACTTGAAACATCATGGAGACTCTATATGCTAGTACTGTGCTTTGACTCGTTTACCGACTCTGAGGGGGTCATCAGGTGTCGAGATTGGGTACAGTTACGACACATATAGGAGTCAATGCATTGTTGTCAAGGATTCACCACATACTTGCGAGTGTGGATATCCTATGCGATCTGAGGAGATATTAGTGTGACAAATCTCTGGCCAGAGTACTTGATGTGATTTAAGAAATGGTTTCTTAGTAGCACATGCGATGTCACTAATTTGATCTTCAAGATGCATTGCATAGTCATCGAATCTTGAGCGACTCTCGATATACCAATGGTTGTTGATTCGATCGGGATATATGGATGAAGGGACCGTACTGTACGCTAACCAAAATCTACTGGTTCTTGTAGGCACTATCAGTGATACCTAGGGAATCATGGGGCGATGTTGCTAGGCGCTTTACCATGATTCGTTGGGCAAGTCGGAAAGTGTTGTTCCGAGTCACAAGGAGTTGTGAGCCCACGGCTAGCTGTATCCCTGAACCATTGAGGGTCACACAGTGTAATGGAGTTTTAATCCCCGTTGAGATAGTTAAATTTAAAGAGTTAAATTTAATGAACTAAGGAGTTGGACTTCTTAAATAAGAGTAAGGAGTAGGATTTCCTAAAATGACATAGGGATGGACATTTTTGGAAACCACTGAATTCGGATTCAGGAAAATTTATTTTGACTTTAAAATGTGCAGAAATGGTTTCTGTGCACATTGGTGAAATCAGTTCATCAATCGGAGTCACGATGAATTTTATATTAATTTCTGAACGAGCGGGCTTTGGTTGTCGGGCCCCAGCTTATGATTAATGGGCCCTAAGGTGTTAGTGGCCTGCATTATAAATAAGTTATTTCAGTACAGAAATTACACACAACAGGTCATAATTTTTGAGACAGAGCAAAAATCGAAACCCTTCTCTCTCAAAGAATTTTCGGCCGTCCCCTTCCTGCTCTGCCCGAGAAATTCCGGTCTGTGATTTTTAATTGCAGTCAGGAACAACGAATCAGATTCGTTTAATCTCTTCGCAGAAAACTTCTGATAGATTTTCTAGTGCAATCTATCAGAGGGATTTAAACCTCTGTTCGTGGACCTGATTGAAGGAGTTCATCGGTTCCAGGGAGAGACAACAAGAGCAGATCAAATCTGTTGGTGTCCATTAATCTCGTTGCGAGATTGGAGGTAAAATTTAATAACTGTTATTTAAATTTTACACACACAATAATTTAATCGTTGAACGGTTGATACCCACACTATGGAATTGTTCCATAACAAAAATTTTAAACTTCCGCTGCACCGGGTATCAATCGTGATTGATCTGACCGCCAGTTTTTCCAACACTGGGTTGGAGTTTGAGACCGATAGGAGATCCATCAGAGTTTTTGCGATTCAGGCCGAGCCGGAGTTGTTTCAGTTGATCAGAGAGGCACAGAGGTCAGATCCGAGTATACAGAGTTCGATAGAGAGAGTCCGATCAGGCCACCAGTCCGAGTTTCAGGTCAGGGATGATGTTTTGTTTGTGAATAGCCGTATTGTTGTGCCCGATGTTTCTGAGTTGAGACAACGTATTCTTCGAGAGGCGCATTGCAGTCGGTTCAGTGTTCATCCTGGAGGCCGAAAGATGTATAACGACTTGAAGACTCAGTTTTCGTGGAAGCAGTTGAAGGAAGCCTTCACGAGGTTTGTGTCCCGTTGTCTGAATTGTCAACAGGTGAAAGCCGAGAGGAAGAAGCCCGGAGGTTTGTTGCACAGTTTGCCTGTTCCGGAATGGAAGTGGGATCACATCACTATGGACTTCGTCACGAAGCTACCATGTTCATTCAGAGGTTGTGATGCAGTTTGGGTAGTGGTTGACCGGTTGACGAAGTCTGCTTGTTTCATTCCGTACCGCATGACGTACCGCCATGACCAGATGGCCGAGTTGTATGTTAGAGAGGTGGTGAGATTGCACGGTGTGCCGAAGTCGATCGTATCAGACAGAGATCCGAGGTTCACTTCTCACTTTTGGCACAGTCTTCAGGCGGCATTGGGTACTCGTTTGCACTTGAGCACAGCGTATCACCCTCAAACCGACGGTCAGTCCGAGCATACGATCCAGACTTTGGAGGATATGCTTCAAGCCGTGGTACTTGATTTTGGCTCAGGATGGCAGGATTCTTTGCCTTTAGTAGAGTTTTCGTACAATAACAGTTTTCAAACGAGTATTGGGATGACACCGTTTGAAGCTTTGTATACCCGGTGCAGCGGAAGTTTAAAAATTAGGATCTTGTTGGAGAACGCGGCGATCAGATCAATTAGGATTGATACCCGGTGCAGCGGAAGTTTAAAAATTTTGTATGGAACGATTCCATAATAGGTATCAACCTTACGATTAAATTGTGTGTGTAAAAATTAAATAACAATTATAAAATTTTTACCTTTAATCTCGAATCGAGATTTTGGACACCAACAGATTTCTCTACTCTTGTTGTATATCCCTGGAACTGATGGACGAACTGTTCTTCAATCAGGTCCACGAACGGATAATTAATCCCTCTGATAGATTGCACTAGAAAATCTATCAGAAGTTTCTACGAAGAGAATTAACGAATTTGATCCGTTAAACCAGACTGCAAATTCAAAATTCACAGGCTGGGTTTTTTTCGAGCAGAGGGGAGGGGGCGGCGGCCACAATAAATAAAATTAGGGTTTTCGAAAATTATTTTATGACCTGTTGTGTGTAATTTCTGTACTGCAATAACTTATTTATAATGTAGGCCACTAACAGCTTAGGGCCCATTAGTCATAAGTTCAAGCCCGACAAGCAAAGCCCGCATGTTCAAAAATTAATATAAAATTCATCGTGACTCCGATTGATAAACCGATTTCACCAATGTGCACAAAAACCATTTCTGCACCTTTTAAAGTCAAGATAAATTTTTCTGAATCCGAATTCAGTGGTTTCCAAATATGTCCATCCCTATGTCATTTTAGGAAATCTTACTCATCTACTCATTATTAAGAAGTCCAACTTCTTTGTTCATTAAATTTAACTCTTTAAATTTAACTATCTCAACGGGGATTAAAAATTCATTACACTTTGTGACCCTCAATGGTTCAGGGATACAGCTAGCCGTGGGCTCACAACTCCTTGTGACTCGGAACAACAATTTCCTACTTGCCCATCGAATCATGGTATGAGCGCCTAGCAACATCGCCCTATGATTCCCTAGGTATCACTGATAGTGCCTACAAGAACCAATAGATTTTGGTTAGCGTACAGTACGGTCCCTTCATCCATATATCCCGATCGAATCAACAACCATTGGTATATCGAGAGTCGTTCGAGATTCGATAACTATGCAATACATCTTGAAGATCAATTAGTGACATCGCATGTGCTACTAAGAAACCATTTCTTAAATCACATCATGTACTCTGGCCAGAGATTCGTCACACTAATATCTCCTCAGATCGCATAGGATATCCACACTCGCAAGTATGTGGTGAATCCTTGACAACAAAGCATCGACTCCTATATGTGTTGTAACTGTACCCAATCCCGACACCTGATGACCCCAATAGAGTCGGTAAACGAGTCAAAGCACAGTACTAGCATATAGAGTCTCAATGATGTTTCAAGTAGTAAGGACTAATGGTGTACAACCAAAACCGCGGACTTTATCCACTCGGTAAGTGATAACCACTTGGAAAGTCCGGATAGGGTAGTTCGATCATTAATCGTATGAATATCCATTTGCATGCTTCGAACATCTCTATGTTCCTTACCAATGAAACGTGGTACTCTGCATCGCAAATGCTAGTCTCAAGCTCGAGCGATCCTTATCCTTATTATCGGACGGCTCAATCGACTAGGAACAGTTTAGAATATACAGTGACTATAAGATGTGTTTCATGATAGACATCTCCATGTTCTACCACATCTTACATACACTATAGTATATTCAAGGTCTTTATCAAAACAACAATAGTATATCACAATATCACAATATGAAGAAATATAAAGTCATTGCCATTAATAAAAGTGTAAATTATATTAAACAAAAGATTGTTTATACAAAGAGTCATCAAAGCCCTTAGCCACAAGTTGGCTCACCGGGCACCCACTCTTTCAATCTCCCACTTGCCCTATAGCCAACTAGTCATACTACGTAGACCCATTGCTTCGCGATGTTTGTCAAATAATGGTCCTGGCAAGGGCTTAGTAAGTGGATCAGCGATATTGTCTGCAGAGGCCACTCTTTCGACAGTGATGTCTCCTCTTTCCACAATCTCCCGGATGATGTGGTATTTCCTCAGTACGTGTTTGGATCTTTGATGAGACCTTGGTTCCTTTGCCTGAGCAACGGCACCCGTGTTGTCACAGTACACCGGGACTGGACCAACAACTTCAGGAATAACGCCCAAATCTTGGACGAAATTCCTCATCCAATTGGCCTCTTTAGCAGCAGCTGATGCTGCAATGTGTTCAGCCTCAGTGGTGGAATCCGCTGTGGTGTCCTGCTTGGAACTCTTCCAAGAGACAGCACCGCCATTGAGCATGAACACAAATCCAGAGGTTGACTTCGAGTCATCCACGTCACTTTGGAAGCTAGAGTCGGTATAGCCTTCCAATTTTAGTTCTCTTCCTCCATATACCATGAACATATTCTTAGTCCTTCGTAAGTACTTAAGAATGTCCTTCACGGCTTTCCAATGCATTTGACCGGGATTAGCTTGATATCTGCTCGTGACACTCAGAGCAAATGCTACATCCGGTCTGGTAGATATCATCCCATACATGATACTACCTATTGCTGACGCATATGGTACATGTGTCATTTTCTCTATCTCTTCATCAGTCTTGGGACACATAGACTTGGATAGAGAAACTCCATGACACATGGGTAGATGTCCTCTCTTGGACCCATCCATTGAAAACCGTTTCAATATGGTGTCGATGTAGGTTGATTGAGTGAGTCCTATCATTCTCTTAGATCTATATCTATAGATCTGTATCCCAAGAATATAGGATGCCTCACCCAAATCCTTCATCGAGAATCTACCTGATAACCATATCTTTGTTGACTGCAACATCCCTACATCATTCCCAATGAGTAGGATGTCATCAACATAAAGTACTAAGAATGTCACAGCATCCTTAACTACTTTCTTGTACATGCATGGTTCCTCCGGATTCTTGATGAAACCAAAATCCTTTATTGTTTCATCAAATTTCTGGTTCCAACTTCTTGATGCTTGTTTTAGACCATAAATTGATCTTTGAAGCTTGCATACCTTATTCTCGCTTCCCATGGATGTGTACCCCTCAGGCTGCTTCATATAGATTTCTTCCTTAATGTCTCCATTAAGAAAAGCAGTCTTCACATCCATTTGCCATATCTCATAGTCATACCAAGCAGCTATGGCAATAAGGATTCTTATGGACTTGAACATTGCAACTGGTGAAAAGGTTTCATCATAGTCAACTCCTTGTCTTTGAGTATAACCTTTTGCCACCAATCGCGCCTTGTAGGTCAATACCTTACCATCAGGCCCAAGCTTTCTCTTGTAGATCCATTTACACCCTATTGGAACAATTCCATCGGGAGGATCTACTAAAGACCAAACTTGGTTTGTATGCATCGAATCTATTTCCGACTGCATAGCTTCAAGCCATAAATTTGAATCCGCATCAGAAATTGCTTCCTTGAAGTTCCTTGGATCACATCCAACATCGGGTTCATTTTGATCCCCTTCAAGAAGAAGACCATATCGAATAGGAGGTCTAGAAGTCCTCTCGGATCTTCTAGGTACAGGCGTGTCCATCAATGGTTCCTGAGGTGTAGGATCGTTATTTTGTATTTCTGGTTCTTCTCGAATTTCTTCGAGTTCCATCATCTCGCCTTTCTTATCCAATAAGAACTCCTTCTCCAAGAAGGTGGCATTCCTTGAAACAAACACCTTTGTTTCAGCAGGATAATAGAAATAATATCCGATTGAATTCTTCGGATACCCTACAAAATAACATAAGCTGGATCGACTATCCAACTTATCTCCCACTGTCCGCTTCACGTAAGCAGGACATCCCCAAATCCTCAAGTATGAATACTTAGGAGCTTTGTCATTCCATAACTCGTATGGTGTTTTGTCCACTGCTTTAGTGTGGACGTTGTTCAACAACAATACCGCCGTTTCAAGCGCATAGCCCCAAAACGAAGGTGGAAGCTCAGTGAAGCTCATCATGGACAGAACCATGTCCAACAAAGTTCGATTACGACTCTCCGATACACCATTAAGCTGTGGTGTCATAGGAGGAGTCCACTGAGAGAGAATCCCATTCTCTTTTAGATAGTCCAAAAACTCGGTACTCAAGTATTCTCCACCTCGATCCGATCGGAGTGCTTTAATACTTTTACCTAGCTTGTTTTCTACTTCAGCCTTGAATTCTTTGAACTTTTCAAATGCTTCAGACTTATATTTCATTAAATATAAATACCCATACCTTGAATAATCATCGGTAAAGGTAATGAAGTAGGTGTGGCCATATTGAGTCCCAACTCTAAATGGACCACAAACATCTGTATGGATCAAATCCAACAGATTTTGACTACGCTCAGGTTTCCCCTTAAAAGGAGATTTAGTCATTTTTCCTTTTAGGCAGGATTCACATGTAGGTAGAGAGTTAATATCAGACATATCAAACATGCCCTCTCCCACTAGCTTGTTCATCCTCCTTGAGGAAATATGACCTAGCCTAGCGTGCCAAAGGTTTGCCGGGTTTTGGCTATCGATTTTCCTTTTGTTTGTTGTTGCCGGTTTATCAACATAATTTATTGGAACGTATTTTAGCTTTAAGTTTTATAGATCATTTTCAAGTTGTCCATTTCCAATTAAACATTCATTCTTGTAAATATTGCAAATCTCATTCACAAAATTGCAAGAATAACCATCTCTATCAAGCATAGAAACAGAAATAATGTTTTTAATCAAATCCGGAACAAATAAAACATCTCTTAAAAGTAACTTAAAACCGTTCTGCAAAATTAAATAAACATCTCCCCCGGCTTTTGCTTCAACTCTGGAACCATTTCCGAGCCTCAGCTGGGTCTGACCCATTCTAAGCCTGCGACTTCTTGTCATCACCTGCAAATCATTGCAAATGTGAGATCCACATCTGGTATCCAATACCCAAGAAGTAGTATTAAGTGAAACATTTATTTCAATATAGAACATACCCTTTGCAGTTCGCAACTGCTCTAGATATTCCTTGCAGTTACGCTTCCAATGACCAGGCTTCTTGCAGTAATGGCAAACATCCTTGGATTTTTCCATGTTTGAAGCCTTTGTCTTGTACTTCTTCTCGGGTTCGATTTTCTTGGGTTGGGCAGAACGTTTCTTACCCTTTGTACTTGGCCCCTTCTTAGCAGAAGAAGAGGAGCCCACCAAGAAAGCCGGTTTATCCTTCTTTAATGTGGATTCATATGTCACAAGCATATTGACCATCTCTTCAAGGGAGACCTCTATCTTGTTCATATTGAAATTCACCACAAATCCGTCAAACGAAGAAGAGACAGAAGTAGTAAGTCCACGTTGAGTTCATGCTCCAACACCAAATCAAGGGTTACCAACTTCTGTATGAGCCAAATCACTCGTACCCCATGATCACGGACCGAAGTCCCTTCACGCATGCGACACGTCATTAGCTCCTTTACAGTAGCGAACCTTTCAGCCCTCGATTGAGCCCCAAAAAGTTCCTTGAGTTGAACGTGAATGTCAGCAGCATTCACGGTGTCCTCAAATCGCCTCTGGAGTTCATCAGACATCGAGGCTTGCATATAGCATTTGGTCTTGATATCATGGTCCCACCATGTATCAAGTTTGGCTAACTCCTCCGGACTTACGTCAGCTGGTGCTTCCTTCGGAGGAGATTTTTCTAACACGTAGAACATCTTCTCCGAAGTCAAGACAATCTTCAACTTACGGAACCATTCCGTATAGTTTGCGCCAGTCAAATTATTTTGTTCGAGGATCGAGAAAAGTGGATTACGCGAATTCATCTTATGAAATACTGAAAAGAAACAGACAAATATCAGTGATTGTTTAAGCAATTTACTAAGACATAAAATAGGCGAAATTTATTTTATGAATCTCACTCCCACTATTTTAACGATTTCACTACCCTCTAGTGAAAACGGGAAACTGTTTTCCTTAGTGGGAACATGGAGTCCAATTGACAAACTTATGGTCCTGAATAATATCAGCCAACCATAATTTTCAAAAGGTAGAGCCCAATTGCTTCCAAAGCAACCTCCATGTTTTTTACCTCATGTCCAATAAGGGCCCAATAATATGACGCCGTTTATTGTGACATGTCAAGATGACCCATCAATATTAAGTTGTGATGGACGGTCGCCATGTGGATCCATATGAGCCGATCCCATGGGAGTTCCACCCAACTTACAACATGTGTCGATCCAATGTACAGCTTTCCGACGAACGGGCCCCCCCAATAATATGAGCCGGACCGTATCCGCGGGTAGCATCTAATACATTGATCGTTGATGGAAGGTAGGAACATTTAAACAAATTTAAATTTCCTTTATTTATCTTGATATCAATTTTAAATCATATTTAAAATGAGGGATTTTAATTATAAAAATTTGTCTCATCATTTTTAAAATTTTTGTATGCTTGCCGGATTCACACAATTATGTCTAAAACATGCATACAACTATAATATCACATATTATATAGGATGATCGATTCCATTTCTAATCGACCCGTGGTTGCCAATCACGAGTCTTAGTCCAATCCTAGGTAATATGCAGTATGCAATGCAATCCTATTACATTTGCTTCCAATTTACATTTCTTCTGTCTTTATTGTCTGCTGGGCCCACCTCCATCTTCAAATCTTGATCTCCCACTAAATCTAATGTATTTACAATAAATAACAATGACAAGTAGGGGATACATTTTTAAGGGGTGGGAACGGGCCATAAACCAAGCCCACTTTTATTACATATGACATTCATATTGGGCCATAAACCAGGCCCATTAATAAAACCAACAACAATAAAACAAATGTAAATTCCTAACATACACCTACAAAATTGGTCATGGCAATCGATCATCCTTATCCAATAACATTTAATTCAAAATTAATTTATTGGATAACATGCAATGGCAATTTAAATTTAAAAGGATAAAATCATATTTCATACATAAAATCTTATTTTACATACAAAATCATATTTTATCTTTTTATCAAATAAAATCATATTTTATCTATAAAATCAAATTTTATACATAAAATCATATTTTATCAATATATCCATAAGATCATATCTTATCATCAATTGTACCAAAAATAATTAATTTCAAAATTCAATTTAACGGATAAAATATTTAAATTTTCCAAAAATTCAAATTTATCCAAAAATCAATTTTAAAATTCTCGGACTCGAACAATTCGATCCGACGCCTCGTGAACCAATCAAAAACAATTTTCGATCGGACCAAAAATAGAATTTTAACATATTAAAATTTAATTTAAAAATTAAAAATAATTTTTCCCGCGGGCCGCCAGGGACATTCCCGGGCTGCCCGCGCCCTAATGGGGTCGGGCCGGGCAGCCCGGCTGCCCCTAGGGCAGCGACGATCGCTGCGCTGCCCGGGGCAGCGACCATCGCTGCCCCCCCGGGCAGCGATCCAATCGCTGCCCAAGTTTTTGCCCGAAAAAAAATAATTTTATTTTTAAAATATTTATTTTGTTTCAAAAACCGAGGCTTAAAAATTTTTGTACAATCGATTAATTTAATCGCTTGATCTGAGCAACCTGGCTCTGATACCACTGTTGGAGAACGCGGCGATCAGATCAATTAGGATTGATACCCGGTGCAGCGGAAGTTTAAAAATTTTGTATGGAACGATTCCATAATAAGTATCAACCTTACGATTAAATTGTGTGTGTAAAAATTAAATAACAATTATAAAATTTTTACCTTTAATCTCGAATCGAGATTTTGGACACCAACAGATTTCTCTGCTCTTGTTGTATATCCCTGGAACTGATGGACGAACTGTTCTTCAATCAGGTCCACGAACGGATAATTAATCCCTCTGATAGATTGCACTAAAAAATCTATCAGAAGTTTCTACGAAGAGAATTAACAAATTTGATCTGTTAAACCAGAATACAAATTCAAAATTCACAGGCTGGGCTTTTTTCGAGCAGAGGGGAGGGGGCGGCGGCCACAATATATAAAATTAGGGTTTTCGAAAATTATTTTATGACCTGTTGTGTGTAATTTCTGTACTGCAATAACTTATTTATAATGTAGGCCACTAACAGCTTAGGGCCCATTAGTCATAAGTTCAAGCCCGACAAGCAAAGCCCGCATGTTCAGAAATTAATATAAAATTCATCGTGACTCCGATTGATAAACCGATTTCACCAATGTGCACAGAAACCATTTCTGCACCTTTTAAAGTCAAGATAAATTTTTCTGAATCCGAATTCAGTGGTTTCCAAAAATGTCCATCCCTATGTCATTTTAGGAAATCTTACTCCTCTACTCATTATTAAGAAGTCCAACTTCTTTGTTCATTAAATTTAACTCTTTAAATTTAACTATCTCAACGGGGATTAAAAATCCATTACACTGTGTGACCCTCAATGGTTCAGGGATACAGCTAGCTGTGGGCTCACAACTCCTTGTGACTCGGAACAACAATTTCCGACTTGCCCATCGAATCATGGTATGAGCGCCTAGCAACATCGCCCCATGATTCCCTAGGTATCACTGATAGTGCCTACAAGAACCAATAGATTTTGGTTAGCGTACAGTACGGTCCCTTCATCCATATATCCCGATCGAATCAACAACCATTGGTATATCGAGAGTCGTTCGAGATTCGATAACTATGCAATACATCTTGAAGATCAATTAGTGACATTACATGTGCTACTAAGAAACCATTTCTTAAATCACATCATGTACTCTGGCCAGAGATTCGTCACACTAATATCTCCTCAGATCGCATAGGATATCCACACTCGCAAGTATGTGGTGAATCCTTGACAACAAAGCATCGACTCCTATATGTGTTGTAACTGTACCCAATCCCGACACCTGATGACCCCAATAGAGTCGGTAAATGAGTCAAAGCACAATACTAGCATATAGAGTCTCAATGATGTTTCAAGTAGTAAGGACTAATGGTGTACAACCAAAACTGCGGACTTTATCCACTCGATAAGTGATAACCACTTGGAAAGTCCGGATAGGGTAGTTCGATCATTCATCGTATGAATATCCATTTGCATGCTTCGAACATCTCTATGTTCCTTACCAATGAAACGTGGTACTCTGCATCGCAAATGCTAGTCTCAAGCTCGAGCGATCCTTATCCTTATTATCGGACGGCTCAATCGACTAGGAACAGTTTAGAATATACAGTGACTATAAGATGTATTTCATGATAGACATCTCCATGTTCTACCACATCTTACATACACTATAGTATATTCAAGGTCTTTATCAAAACAACAATAGTATATCACAATATCACAATATGAAGAAAGATAAAGTCATTGCCATTAATAAAAGTGTAAATTATATTAAACAAAAGATTGTTTATACAAAGAGTCATCAAAGCCCTTAGCCACAAGTTGGCTCACCGGGCACCCACTCTTTCAGATCTCCGTTGTTCTGGGATGAGATTTCAGAGTCACCTGAGTTAGGTCCCGATATGATTCGTGACATGGCCGATCAGGTGAAGATTATTCAGATGAGGATGAAGACAGCCCAGGATCGGCAGGCCAAGTATGCGAGTGTTCGACGTCGACCTCTGAGTTTTGAAATAGGAGACCGAGTTTTCTTGAAGATCTCTCCTTTTCGAGGTACTGTCAGATTCGGGAAGCGAGGGAAGTTGTCTCCTCGTTTTATTGGTCCTTATGAGATTTTGGAGAAGTTAGGCGATCTTGCCTACAGATTGGCTCTTCCCCCTTCTTTGTCCAGAATCCACGACGTGTTTCATGTTTCCATGCTTCGTAAATATCATCCGGATCCGTCCTACGTTCTTCAGCCAGATGAGGCCGAGTTGGATGAGACTCTGAGTTACTTCGAGAGACCGATTCAGATCCTTGACAGAAAAGAAAAGCAGCTCAGAAACAAGTCAATTCCATTGGTGAAGATTCAGTGGAGTCGTCACGGAGTTGAAGAAGCAACCTAGGAGACCGAATCCGATATGAGGCAACGTTTTCCCGAGTTGTTCGATTGAGGTGAGTCCGTCTTCAGTTTGTTCTTACTTGTTTCAGTTTTGATCTGTCAGATTTCGAGGACGAAATCGAATCTTAGAGGAGGAGAATTTTAAGGCCCTGAAATTATTTATTGCGGATTAGCAAAATTGATTATTTTTTTAATTTTGGAGATTTATTTGAGCCGGGACTGAATTGATTTAATTGGGAGTTTCAGGGACCAAAATGCAAAAAGTGGATTTTTTATACTATTTTATCCCTCCTAGTTGACTAAGCCCATACCCCCCATACTCTCTTCCTCCCCTACTCTCTCTCTCGATTCCTCTCTCTCCCGGAAGCCATGGAAACCATTTCTTCAAGCTTTCTTTCCAATCGATTCGCACGATCCGACCGTTAGATTTCTTTTCCGAGTTGAGTTTCACGATCACCGCAACGAGAGCTTCATTTGGACGTAAGTTTTGCTACGATCTCTTGAACTTCGTTTTGTTGGGTTGTTAGAATTTGATAATCTTGGAGTATGTTGTTCTTGAGCTAGCATAGATAGTGTATTCGAAGTCGAATCGGAAAAAGAATGAAGTTTGGATTTTATATGATTTTTGGAGTTAAATTCGAATGGGGTTGTGAGATTTTGTTGGATATTGATGGTTTTTGATTTGTTTTGTTGATTGAGGAGTTGTTTCGGATGATTTGGGATTGTTGGTTGTTATCGGAGATTTTTGGTTTGACCGATTATAGCCGTTATACTGTCGGAATCGAGTTTAGATTATTGATTGTTTTGTTTCGGTTTGACTTCCGGGTTTGATTGAATTGGTAGATTGTTACCGAATCCGTATATTCTTCATTTTCAGATTTGGATTGGAGTCTTGGAATTGTATTGAACTTGGAAGTTGAGTCGTGTCGAGAATTGAAGACGGTATATTGATTGAATTTCCTAGTTATGAAGTTTTGTGATTCGATTGATTATTTATTTGAGTTCGTTATTATTTTAAGATTTGAATCTTCGACGGACTCGAAAGTTAAAAGATGACTTTGAATTGAATGGGGTTGAATACTCGAGTTCGATTGATTCTCGAGCCCCGAAAATCACATACTAAATGTTTATTTGCTTGTGTGAACTTGTTTGAGTATCTTGTTACACTTGCATTCATATTGAGCCGATTATTCAATTCGTTTGAATTTAGACGATTTAGAGAGCTATATTGAAGTGGGCTTAGATTTCGAGTTTTTCTAAGTACCAGAATACTTCTTATAGTTGCTCTGAAGTCTAGGGGTTGAGTTGAGCGACATCCACCCCGAATGGGCGTGTCGGTGAGTTGTTGTGAATACTTAGCCCCGGGATCCCAACCGAGTATCGATTGATATTTCGATTATCTGATTTGATAGTCCCGAGTTTTAAAGTCATGCATACATCCCTTTTCTTTGAAGTTGTTGATGTTTGTGGATTTTTATACGAGGTGTTTATTTGATATTGCATGCCTGTCTCTTTTACATAGAAATTATATTTCTAACCGGATTATTCCGGCTGTTGTCTTTGTTTTGTATGTGTAACTTGGCAACAGGAGGATCAGGAGCTGGACCGAGTCGTCTGGGTTAGCTTGGGGTGAGATGGATAGAAGTGAGACTCCGCGTCGTAGGGTCGAGTCTTTTGAACTTGTATTAGTTTTGTTGAGTCGTTGGAACTCTGATTTTAGAAATCGACTTGTTTTGTATTGCGGGAAGGATTTAGAACATGTGGTATGTTCTGATTTCGTGATGTATTGTATGTTGGAGCTTGGATTTGATTTGATTCGTGTTTGGCTTGATTTTCTCCAGGTTCCCCTGTTTTCTGTTCGTTTGGCCTGCGCGCGGGCGAGACTTGTCCTCGCTCGCGCGCGAGCTGCCTGGAGTGGCTCGGGTACTTTTTCCCGCGCGCGCGCGAGCCCCTTCCCCACGCGCGCGCGAGCTTCCCTCGAGGCCACTGGCCCTTTTTCCTGCGCACGCGAGCGCGAGGCTTGTCTTATAAAAAAAATAAAAAAAATTTTGATTTGTTCCCGCAACTTACCGTATTCGATTATGTTTAATTATTTTGAGTTTAGAATCGGGGTCTCACAAAATGAGATTAGCAACCCGAGGAACCCACAACAGGTGGTATCAGAGCGTTAAGTTTCTCGGACTAGGAATAGATGAGCGGGGTAGATCGAGTCGTCTATTCTGATTTATTTAATCTTGAAGCCTGTTTATTATTTGAAATGATTTACAACTTTAAGAATTGCATGTTATCTATTTATTTGATGTGATTGGAAGCATGTCTTGACTGTCACTGAATCAGAACTCGATTTTTTGAGAAGTCATTGTGTGCTTATTAGAGGAGGGACTGAAACAGAATTGTGTTATGATGTAATGATGACTTGTACACTAATCTGTTTGATTATCAGATATGCCTCCCCGACCAGCACCGAGAGTTAGACAGACATTGGCTACGAATCAGCGTGAACAAAAGAATGCTGCACAGGTCCCAGTGATAGCAACTGAACATGGGCAGGGTAGTACTTCTACTGATGAGTTTAGTGATGCTAATCCGATGGAGAAACTTCTGAAACGATTCAAGTCATTCCAACCACCGAAGTTGCAAGGAACTGAGAATGCTGTGGAATGTGAGAATTGGCTGGAAGATATTGAGCAGTTATATGAGTCTATTGACTATTCAGATGATCTTCGTGTGAGACTGATTATTCATCAACTGCATGGCCTTGCCAAGAGTTGGTGGATAGCGACGAAGAAAGCATTGGAAAACCAAGGTACTGTTATTAACTGGTCTGTATTTCGAACTGCTTTCTATCAGCGTTTCTTTCCTGTGTCTTATCGCAAGGACAAAGGAGCAGAGTTTGCAAGTCTACAACAGGGACAGTTAAATATCGAGGAATATGTTGCAAAGTTCACTAGCTTGTTGAAGTTTGCTCTACATATTGCTGTTAGTGATGAAGCTCAAGCTGATCAATTTATAAATGGCTTGAATCCTGATGTGTTTACACTTGTGAATTCGGGAAGACAGAATACATTTGCCGATGCTCTGAATCGAGCAAAGGGTGCGGAAGCAGGGATATTGAAACAACGTGTAGTGATCCTTACCCGGATCACCTACTAAACAGAACTTAGGCATGCAATTTAACTTAATAAAACAGATATCAGAATAAAACTGCGAAAACCAATAACATTATACAATCCCAAGTAAAGGAATCTGTAATTATCCAATATTATACAACCAAATCGAATAGCTGTATAAACCCAAACAATAGTAATAAAGCCTAGACGAAGCTCCAGCTGGCCAACCACTGACTAGCCCCTCCTGGATCCACCCTCCTCGTCCAATCGCAAACCTGCCCCATGGAATAGGGTGTCCAGAAAAATACAGAGTACGAGACGTGAGCATAAAATGCTCAGTGCGAGAGTATGAGTATACATGCATGCAAAGTGAACTCCCTATAGACTCGAGGTCAAGGATCAGATAACAGAGACAGACCGGGCCCTGGTATGTAGCACGCTGTGCCGTCGCTTCAGGAGGTGGCTCCCATACCGAGATAACCGTGGAAACGCCGGACCCAAATCGATGGAAGTCCATCCACTAACAGGATAGGGTACAACCCTAATAACAGACATCTCGAAAGAGATACAGCAAGATGCAAATGAATGCAGCATAATATCATGGCATATAAATCATGCAGTCACATAATACATGCATACTCAGTCAGGATATCTCGAACAGTACTTTCGTACCTCAAAACAGTGCAAGCTCTACCAACTCTAGGTCCACGCCTATAGTCTGCTCTACACTGCCAAATGATACTACTATCATTAAAGTGCTCTAAAAGCCTAAACTAAACTATTGCATACTCCTAAATATTTATAGGAAGCAAAAGCTATACCTACGACTACCGAACGCCTCGCCGACCTCCGGACCAAGCCTAAGAAGACTAGAACAGCTCCAAAAGGACTAGAATGGAAAGGAGAACTCGGAATTGGAAAATGAAAGTGAAGCCTCGGCCTTCTATTTATAGACAACGATCGGAACTTCCGATCCTTGATCGGAACGTCCGAACCTCGATCGGAACGTTCGATCCTGCCATCGGAGCTTCCGAAGATCCTGATCTGCCACGTGTCAAAATATCACTTGACGACTCCGGATAGGGGTGATCGGAGCCTCCGGTCCTGATCGGAGCTTCCGATCCAACCACACGTCATGCCTGACGTAATAACATCGGTGCCTCCGATCGCTCATCGGAGCTTCCGATCCTGTTCGGAGCTTCCGATCGTGCCTTCGGAGCTTCCGATCCGTCCGATGCCTAATTCAATTAATTAGCATTAATCCTTTAATTACTCAATTAGGGTACGGGCTACTACATTCTCCCCCACTTAAGATATTTCGTCCTCGAAATCAGATCTTAAGTACCGAACGCAAACACAGAAATCAGAAACATTCTTTATTCAAATCAAACGTTTACAGAGTTTGCAACTGAATACAACTTAAAGAATGAAATCAAAACAACTCAGGATGGTCTTTACGCATCCTGTCCTCAAGCTCCCAAGTAGCTTCCTCAGTGCCTCGGCGCTGCCACTGAATTAAAACCAAAGGAATGACTTTGTTCCGTAAAACCTTATCCTTATAATCCAGGATACGAAGAGGTTTCTCAACATAAGTAAAATCCTTGTCTACCTGAACCTCAGACCGCTGCAGAATATGAGATTCATCCGCCACATACCGTCGCAATAGAGATACATGGAACACATCGTGAATACTAGATAGATGCGGTGGCAAAGCTAGTCGATAAGCCAAATCGCCAATACTCTCCAAGATCTCAAACGGACCGATAAATCTGGGAGACAACTTTCTCTTAAGGACAAATCTGAGAATCTTGCGGAAAGGTGACACTCTCAGAAACACTTTCTCCCCGACCTCGAACTGCAAAGGCCTACGCTTAGTATTAGCATAGCTGGCCTGACGATCCTGTGCAGTCTTAATCCGTTTCTTGATCTGATCAACAATGTCTATCGCCTGCTGGATAAACTCCGGTCTTTCAGCCTGTCTCTCCCCCACTTCTTCCCAGAAGAGTGGAGTACGACAACGTCGCCCATACAACGCCTCAAAAGGTGCCATCTCAATACTAGTGTGATAGCTGTTGTTGTAAGCGAACTTGATCAACGGCAAATGATCCTGCCAGGCTGAACCAAAATCCATGACGCACGCTCTAAGCATATCCTCTAACGTACGGATAGTGCGCTCTGACTGACCATCAGTCTCCGGATGATAGGCTGTACTCAAACTGAGAGTAGTACCCATCGCACGCTGAACACTCCCCCAGAATCTAGAAGTAAACCTGGGGTCCCGATCGCTGACAATGCTCACAGGCACTCCATGAAGTTGGACGATCTCCTGAATGTACATCCGTGCCATGCGATCCACAGAGTACTCTCGGCTATAGGCAATGAAATGAGCTGACTTGGTGAGTCGGTCCACCACAACCCAGATAGCATCACAGTTCCTCGGGGATACCGGCAAATGGGTCACAAAGTCCATTGTGATAAACTCCCATTTTCATTCAGGAATAGGCAGACTGTGAAGCAATCCTCCAGGTCGTCGGTGCTCTGCCTTGACCTGTTGACACACCAAACATCTCGAAACAAACTGATAAACACTGCGTTTCATTCCCTTCCCCCAGAAACGAGTACGTAGATCCTTGTACATCTTGTTGCTCCCAGGATGAATACTCAACTTAGTGCGATGTGCCTGAGATAAAATCTCCTCTCGCAACTCTTCATCCTGTGGAATCACAAGCCTACCAGACAAACACAGAAAGCCATCTGACTGATAATGAAATCCAGACGAGCTACCCTCATTAGCTAGACGAGCTAAACGCTGGGTCTTTGAATCAGACATCTGAGCATCTCGGATCCGCGAATACAAGGCTGGCTCAGATAATATCGCAAACATTTGGATACTCTGCATACCTTTCTTATGCTTGAAGGTATAACCTGAAGTACAACAGTCACTGATCGCACTAGACATCGAACAAGTCTGAAGTGCGGATAGTCGCACCTTGCGACTCAAAGCATCAGCGGTGAGATTAGCAGCTCCCGGATGGTACTTAATCTCGCAATCATAGTCCTTAAGCAAGTCCATCCAACGTCTCTGTCTCATGTTCAATTCTGCCTGAGTGAACAAATACTTGAGACTCTTATGGTCGGTGAAGATCTCAAATTTATCGCCATACAGATAATGACGCCAGATCTTCAAAGCGAACACAATGGCTGCTAACTCCAAATCATGGACTGGGTAGTTGTCCTCGTGAAGCTTCAGCTGTCTAGAAGCGTATGCGATCACATGCCCATTCTGAGTCAGGACACAACCTAACCCCTGAAGAGAAGCATCCGTGTAAACTACATACCCTCCAGATCCTGACGGTAATGCTAACACCGGCGCAGAAGTCAACCGCCGTCGAAGCTCACGGAAATTCTCCTCACACTCGGAGGACCACTCAAAATCCACACCCTTGCGGGTAAGCTGCGTCAACGGTCGAGCTAACTGAGAGAAGTTCAGAATGAAGCGACGATAATACCCTGCTAGACCCAGAAAACTACGGATCTCAGCAACTGTCGTCGGACGCGACCAATTAAGTACCGCTTCAATCTTGCTTGGATCAACAGAAATCCCCTCCCTGGATATGATATGGCCAAGAAATTGTAAGAGTGGGTGCCCAGTGAGCCAACTGTGTGGCTATGGGCTTTGTTGACTCTTTGTATAAACAATCTTTTGTTTAATATTATTTACACTTTTATGGCAATGACTTTATATTACTTCATATTGTTATATTGTGATATACTATTGTTGTTTTGATAAAGACCTTGAATATACTATAGTGTATGTAAGATGTGGTAGAACATGGAGATGTCTATCATGAAATACATCTTATAGTCACTGTATATTCTAAAACCGTTCCTAGTCGATTGAGCCGTCCGATAATAAGGATAAGGATCGCTCGAGTTTGAGACTAGCATTTGCGATGCGGAGTACCACGTTTCATTGGTAGGGAACATGGAGATGTTCGAAGCATGCAAATGGATATTCATAGGATGAATAGTCGAACTACCCTATCCGGACTTTCCAAGTGGTTATCACTTATCGAGTGGATAAAGTCCGCGGTTTTGGTTGTACACCATTAGTCCTTACGACTTGAAACATCATGGAGACTCTATATGCTAGTACTGTGCTTTGACTCGTTTACCGACTCTGAGGGGGTCATCAGGTGTCGAGATTGGGTACAGTTACGACACATATAGGAGTCAATGCATTGTTGTCAAGGATTCACCACATACTTGCGAGTGTGGATATCCTATGCGATCTGAGGAGATATTAGTGTGATAAATCTCTGGCCAGAGTACTTGATGTGATTTAAGAAATGGTTTCTTAGTAGCACATGCGATGTCACTAATTTGATCTTCAAGATGTATTGCATAGTTATCGAATCTTGAGCGACTCTCGATATACCAATGGTTGTTGATTCGATCGGGATATATGGATGAAGGGACCGTACTGTACGTTAACCAAAATCTACTGGTTCTTGTAGGCACTATCAGTGATACCTAGGGAATCATGGGGCGATGTTGCTAGGCGCTTTACCATGATTCGTTGGGCAAGTCGGAAAGTGTTGTTCCGAGTCACAAGGAGTTGTGAGCCCACGGCTAGCTGTATCCCTGAACCATTGAGGGTCACACAGTGTAATGGAGTTTTAATCCCCGTTGAGATAGTTAAATTTAAAGAGTTAAATTTAATGAACTAAGGAGTTGGACTTCTTAAATAAGAGTAAGGGAGTAGGATTTCCTAAAATGACATAGGGATGGACATTTTTGGAAACCACTGAATTCGGATTCAGGAAAATTTATTTTGACTTTAAAACGTGCAGAAATGGTTTCTGTGCACATTGGTGAAATCGTTTCATCAATCGGAGTCACGATGAATTTTATATTAATTTCTGAACGAGCGGGCTTTGCTTGTCGGGCCCCAGCTTATGACTAATGGGCCCTAAGGTGTTAGTGGCCTGCATTATAAATAAGTTATTTCAGTACAGAAATTACACACAACAGGTCATTATTTTGAGACAGAAATTTCGAACCCTCCTCTCTCTCAAAACCGATCGGCCGTCCCCTCCCTTTGCTCTGCCCGAGAAATTCCGGTCTGTGATTTTGAATCGCAGTAAGGAATAACGAATCAAATTCGTGTATTCTCTTCGCAGAAAACTTCTGATAGATTTTCTAGTGCAATCTATCAGAGGGATTAAACCTCTGTTCGTGGACCTGATTGAAGGCGTTCATCGGTTCCAGGGAGAGACAACAAGAGCAGAATTGTTCTGTTGGTGTCCATTAATCTCGTTGCGAGATTTGAGGTAAAATTTATTTAATTGTTATTTAAATTTTACACACACGTAATTCAATCGATGTATGGTTGATACCCACACCATGGAAACGTTCCATGAAAAATTTTAAACTTCCGCTGCACCGGGTATCAATCGTAATTGATCTGGGAACTCGCCAGTTTTCCAACAGTGGTATCAAAGCCAGGTTGCTCAGATCAATCGATTGAATTAATCAATTGTACAAAATTTTTGAGTCTCGGTTTTTGAAACAAAATAAATATTTTTAATAAAAAATTTTTTTTTCCGGGGGGCGAAACCCGGGCAGCGATTGGATCGCTGCCCGGAGGGGGCAGCGATGGTCGCTGCCCCCAGGGGCGGCGCACGGCGCCGCCCAAAGGGGGCGCACGGCGCCGCCCAGGGCGGCGACCGTCGCCGCCCAGGGCGGCGCACAGCGCCGCCCAGGGGCGGCGCTCGGCGCCGCCCAGGGCGACGCACGGCGCCGCCAGGGCAGCAAACGTTGCTGCCCTAAGGGGGCAGCCGGGCTGCCCCGGCCCGCGCCCCGGGTGCGGGCCGGCCCGGGAGTGTCCCGGGCGGCCCGCGGGAAAAATTATATTTTAATTTTAATATTTAAAATTTTATTTTTGGTCCGGTCAAAAATTGTTTTTGATTGGTTCACGAGATTTCGGATCGAATTGTTCGAGTCCGTAAATTTTAAAATTGATTTTGGATAAATTTGAATTTTTGGAAAATTTTAATATTTTATCCGTAAATTGAATTTTGAAATCAATTATTTTGGTACAATTGATGATAAGATATGATCTTATGATTTTATAGATAAAATATGATTTTATTTGATATGGAGATAAAATATGATTTTATATGTGAAATGTGATTTTATATATAAAATATGATTTTATCTTGTTTAAATTTGAATTGCCACAGCATGTTATCCAATAAATTAATTTTGAATTAAATGTTATTGGATAAGGATGATCGATTGCCATGACCAATTTTGTAGGTGTATGTTAGGAATTTACATTTTGTCTTTATTGTTGTTGGTTTTATTAATGGGCCTGGTTTATGGCCCGATATGAATGTCATATGTAATAAAAGTGGGCTTGGTTTATAGCCCGTTCCCACCCCCTAAAAATGTATCCCCTACTTGTCATTGTTATTTAATTGTAAATACATTAGATTTAGTGGGAGATCAAGATTTGAAGATGGTGGGCCCAGCAGACAATGAAGACTGAAGAAATGTAAATTGGAAGCATATGTAATAGGATTGCATTTGCATACTGCATATTACCTAGGATTGGACTAAGACCCGTGATTGGCAACCACGGGTCAATTAGAAATGGAATCGATCATCCTATATAATATGTGATATTATGATTGTATGCATGTTTAGACATAAATTGCGTGAATCCGGCAATGCATGCAATAAATTAAATATGATGAGACAAATATTTTTATAAATAAAATCCCTCATTTTAAATATGATTTAAAATTTATATCAAGATAAATAAAGGAAATTTAAATATTGTTTAAATGTTCCTACCTTCCATCAACGGTCAATGTATGTGATGCTACCCGCGGATACGGTCCGGCTCATATTATTGGGGGGGCCCGTCCGTCGGAAAGCTGTACATTGGATCGACAAATGTTGTAAGTTGGGTGGAACTCCCATGGGATCGGCTCATATTATTGGGGGATCCACATGGCGACCGTCCATCACAACTTAATATTGATGGGTCATCTTGACATGTCACTTTAAACGGCGTCATATTATTGGGCCCTTATTGGACATGAGGTAAATACATGGGGGTTGCTTTGGAAGCAATTGGGCTCTACCTTTTGAGAATTATGGTTGGCTGATATTATTCGGGACCATAAGTTTGTCAATTGGACTCCATGTTCTCACTAAGGAAAAAGTTTCCCGTTTTCACTAGAGGGTGGTGAAATCGTTAAAATAGTGGGAGTGAGATTCATAAAATTAAATTCGCCTATTTTATGTCTTAGTAAATTGTTAAACAATCATTGATATATGTCTGTTTTTCCTTTTCAGTATTTCATACAATGAATTCGCGAAATCCTTTATTCTCGATCCTCGAACAAAACAAGCTGACTGGCGCCAACTATACGGAATGGTTCCGGAAGTTGAAGATTGTCTTAACTTCGGAGAAAATGCTCTACGTGTTAGAGAAAGCACCTCCGAAGGAAGCACCAGCTGACATAAGTCCGGAGGAATTGGCCAAACTTGATGCATGGTGTGACCATGACATCAAGACCAAATGCTATATGCAAGCCTCGATGTCTGATGAACTCCAGAGGCGATTTGAGGACACGGTGAATGCTGCTGACATTCACACGCAACTCAAGGAACTTTTTGGGGCTCAGTCGAGGGCTGAAAGGTTCTCTACTGTTAAGGAGTTGATGACGTGCCGCATGCGTGAAGGGACTTCGGTCCGTGATCATGGGGTACGAGTGATTTGGCTCATACAGAAGTTAGCGACCCTTGATTTGGTGTTGGAGCATGAACTCAATGTGGACTTGCTGCTTCTATCTCTTCCTTCTTCATTTGATGGATTCGTGATAAATTTTAATATGAACAAGATAGAGGCCACCCTTGAAGAGATGGTCAATATGCTCGTTACATATGAATCCACACTTAAGAAGGATAAGCCAGCTTTCTTGGTGGGCTCCTCATCTTCTGCTAAGAAGGGGCCAAGTATGAAGGGCAAGAAACGTTCTGCCCCACCCAAGAAAGTGGAACCCGAGAAGAAGCAAAAGACAAAGGCTTCAAACGATGGAAAATCCAAGGATGTTTGCCATTACTGCAAGAAGCCGGGTCATTGGAAGCGCAACTGCAAGGAGTATCTTGAGCAGTTGGGAACTGCAAAGGGTATGTTCTATATCGAAATAAACATGTCACTTAATACAACTTCTTGGGTATTGGATACCGGATGTGGATCTCACATTTGCAATGATTTGCAGGTGATGACAAGAAGTCGCAGGCTTAGAATGGGTGAGACCCAGCTGAGGCTCGGGAATGGTTCCAGAGTTGAAGCTACGGCCATTGGAGATGTTTGTTTGATTTTGCAGAACGGTTTTAAATTATTGTTGAGAGATGTTTTATTTGTGCCAGATTTAATTAAAAACATTATTTCTATTTCTATGCTTGATAGAGATGGTTATTCTTGTAAATTTGTGAATGGGATTTGCAGTATTTACAAGAATGAATGTTTAATTGGAAATGGACAACTTGAAAACGATCTATACAATTTAAAACTAAAAGACGTTCCAGTAAATTGTATTGACAAACCGGCGACAACAAACAAAAGGAAAATCGATAGTCAAAACCCGGCAAACCTTTGGCACGCTAGACTAGGTCATATTTCCTCAAGGAGGATGAACAAGCTAGTGGGAGAGGGCATGTTTGATATGTCTGATATTAACTCTCTACCTACTTGTGAATCCTGCCTAAAAGGGAAAATGACTAAATCTCCTTTTAAGGGGAAGCCTGAACGTAGTCAAAATCTGTTGGATTTGATCCATACAGATGTTTGTGGTCCATTTAGAGTAGGGACTCAACATGGCCACACCTACTTCATTACCTTTACTGATGATTATTCAAGGTATGGGTATTTATATTTAATGAAATATAAGTCTGAAGCATTTGAAAAGTTCAAAGAATTCAAGGCTGAAGTAGAAAACAAGCTAGGTAAAAGTATTAAAGCACTTCGATCGGATCGAGGTGGAGAATACTTGAGTACCGAGTTTTTGGACTATCTGAAAGAGAATGGGATTCTCTCTCAGTGGACTCCTCCTATGACACCACAGCTTAATGGTGTATCGGAGCGTCGTAATCGAACTTTGTTGGACATGGTTCGATCCATGATGAGCTTCACTGAGCTTCCACCTTCGTTTTGGGGCTATGCGCTTGAAACGGCGGTATTGTTGTTGAATAACGTCCACACTAAAGCAGTGGACAAAACACCATACGAGTTATAGAATGGCAAAGCTCCTAAGTATTCATACTTGAGGATTTGGGGATGTCCTGCTTACGTGAAGCGGACAGTGGGAGATAAGTTGGATAGTCGATCCAGCTTGTGTTATTTTGTGGGGTATCCGAAGAATTCAATCGGATATTATTTCTATTATCCTGCTGAAACAAAGGTGTTTGTTTCACGGAATGCCACCTTCTTGGAGAAGGAGTTCTTATTGGATAAGAAAGGCGAGATGATGGAACTCGAAGAAGTTCGAGAAGAACCCGAAATACAAAATAACGATCCCACACCTCAGGAACCATTGCTGGACACACCTGCACCTAGAAGATCCGAGAGGACTTCTAGACCTCCAGTTCGATATGGTCTTCTTCTTGAAGAGGGTCAAGATGAACCCGACATTGGATGTGATCCAAGAAGCTTCAAGGAAGCAATTTCTGATGCGGATTCGAATTTATGGCTTGAAGCTATGCAATCAGAATTGGATTCGATGCATACTAACCAAGTCTGGACTTTAGTGGATCCTCCCGATGGAATTGTTCCAATAGGGTGTAAATGGATCTACAAAAGAAAGCTTGGGCCTGATGGTAAGGTATTGACCTACAAGGCGCGATTGGTGGCGAAAGGTTATACTCAAAGGCAAGGAGTTGACTATGATGAAACCTTTTCACCAGTCGCAATGTTCAAGTCCATAAGAATCCTAATTGCCATAGCTGCATGGTATGACTATGAGATATGGCAAATGGATGTGAAGACTGCTTTTCTTAATGGAGACATTAAGGAAGAAATCTATATGAAGCAGCCTGAGGGGTACACATCCATGGGAAGCGAGCATAAGGTATGCAAGCTTCAGAGATCAATTTATGGTCTGAAACAAGCATCAAGAAGTTGGAACCAGAAATTTGATGAAACAATTAAAGACTTTGGTTTCATCAAGAACCCGGAGGAACCTTGCGTGTACAAGAAAGTAGTTAAGGATGCGGTGACATTCTTAGTACTTTATGTTGATGACATCCTACTCATTGGGAATGATGTAGGGATGTTGCAGTCAACAAAGATATGGTTATCAGGTAGATTTTCGATGAAGGATTTGGGTGAGGCATCCTACATTCTTGGGATACAGATCTATAGGGATAGATCTAAGAGAATGATAGGACTCACTCAATCAACCTACATCGATACCATATTGAAACGGTTTTCAATGGATGGGTCCAAGAGAGGACATCTACCCATGTGTCATGGAGTTTCTCTATCCAAGTCTATGTGTCCCAAGACTGATGCAGAGATAGAGAATATGACACATGTACCATATGCGTCAGCTATAGGTAGTATCATGTATGGGATGATATCTACCAGACCGGATGTAGCATTTGCTCTGAGTGTCACGAGCAGATATCAGTCTAATCCTGGTCAGATGCATTGGAAAGCCGTGAAGGACATTCTTAAGTACTTGCGAAGGACTAAGAATATGTTCATGGTTTATGGAGGACGAGAACTCAAACTGGAAGGCTATACCGACTCTAGCTTCCAAAGTGATGTGGATGACTCGAAGTCAACCTCTGGATTTGTGTTCATGCTCAATGGCGGTGCTGTCTCTTGGAAGAGTTCCAAGCAGGACACCACAGCGGATTCCACCACTGAGGCTGAATACATTGCAGCATCAGCTGCTGCTAAAGAGGCCGTTTGGATGAGGAATTTCGTCCAAGAGTTGGGCGTCATTCCTGAATTTGTTGGTCCAGTCCCGGTGTACTGCGACAACACGGGTGCCGTTGCTCAAGCAAAGGAACCAAGGTCTCATCAAAGATCCAAACACGTACTGAGGAAATACCACATAATCCGGGAGATTGTGGAAAGAGGAGACATCAGTGTCGAACGAGTGGCCTCTGCAGACAATATCGCTGATCCACTTACTAAGCCTTTGCCAAGACCATTGTTTGACAAACATCGCGAAGCAATGGGTCTACGTAGTATGACTAGTTGGCTATAGGGCAAGTGGGAGATTGTAAGAGTGGGTGCCCAGTGAGCCAACTGTGTGGCTATGGGCTTTGTTGACTCTTTGTATAAACAATCTTTTGTTTAATATTATTTACACTTTTATGGCAATGACTTTATATTACTTCATATTGTTATATTGTGATATACTATTGTTGTTTTGATAAAGACCTTGAATATACTATAGTGTATGTAAGATGTGGTAGAACATGGAGATGTCTATCATGAAATACATCTTATAGTCACTGTATATTCTAAAACCGTTCCTAGTCGATTGAGCCGTCCGATAATAAGGATAAGGATCGCTCGAGTTTGAGACTAGCATTTGCGATGCGGAGTACCACGTTTCATTGGTAGGGAACATGGAGATGTTCGAAGCATGCAAATGGATATTCATAGGATGAATAGTCGAACTACCCTATCCGGACTTTCCAAGTGGTTATCACTTATCGAGTGGATAAAGTCCGCGGTTTTGGTTGTACACCATTAGTCCTTACGACTTGAAACATCATGGAGACTCTATATGCTAGTACTGTGCTTTGACTCGTTTACCGACTCTGAGGGGGTCATCAGGTGTCGAGATTGGGTACAGTTACGACACATATAGGAGTCAATGCATTGTTGTCAAGGATTCACCACATACTTGCGAGTGTGGATATCCTATGCGATCTGAGGAGATATTAGTGTGATAAATCTCTGGCCAGAGTACTTGATGTGATTTAAGAAATGGTTTCTTAGTAGCACATGCGATGTCACTAATTTGATCTTCAAGATGTATTGCATAGTTATCGAATCTTGAGCGACTCTCGATATACCAATGGTTGTTGATTCGATCGGGATATATGGATGAAGGGACCGTACTGTACGTTAACCAAAATCTACTGGTTCTTGTAGGCACTATCAGTGATACCTAGGGAATCATGGGGCGATGTTGCTAGGCGCTTTACCATGATTCGTTGGGCAAGTCGGAAAGTGTTGTTCCGAGTCACAAGGAGTTGTGAGCCCACGGCTAGCTGTATCCCTGAACCATTGAGGGTCACACAGTGTAATGGAGTTTTAATCCCCGTTGAGATAGTTAAATTTAAAGAGTTAAATTTAATGAACTAAGGAGTTGGACTTCTTAAATAAGAGTAAGGGAGTAGGATTTCCTAAAATGACATAGGGATGGACATTTTTGGAAACCACTGAATTCGGATTCAGGAAAATTTATTTTGACTTTAAAACGTGCAGAAATGGTTTCTGTGCACATTGGTGAAATCGTTTCATCAATCGGAGTCACGATGAATTTTATATTAATTTCTGAACGAGCGGGCTTTGCTTGTCGGGCCCCAGCTTATGACTAATGGGCCCTAAGGTGTTAGTGGCCTGCATTATAAATAAGTTATTTCAGTACAGAAATTACACACAACAGGTCATTATTTTGAGACAGAAATTTCGAACCCTCCTCTCTCTCAAAACCGATCGGCCGTCCCCTCCCTTTGCTCTGCCCGAGAAATTCCGGTCTGTGATTTTGAATCGCAGTAAGGAATAACGAATCAAATTCGTGTATTCTCTTCGCAGAAAACTTCTGATAGATTTTCTAGTGCAATCTATCAGAGGGATTAAACCTCTGTTCGTGGACCTGATTGAAGGCGTTCATCGGTTCCAGGGAGAGACAACAAGAGCAGAATTGTTCTGTTGGTGTCCATTAATCTCGTTGCGAGATTTGAGGTAAAATTTATTTAATTGTTATTTAAATTTTACACACACGTAATTCAATCGATGTATGGTTGATACCCACACCATGGAAACGTTCCATGAAAAATTTTAAACTTCCGCTGCACCGGGTATCAATCGTAATTGATCTGGGAACTCGCCAGTTTTCCAACAGAAAGACCACTCTATCCATCCAGAACTCACACTTGCTCAGCTTGGCGTACAATTGCTCATCTCGAAGAGTCTGCAGTACCAACCGCAAGTGAGAAACATGCTCTTCCGTATTACGCAAATAAACCAGGATGTCGTCAATGAAGACCACGACAAACTTGTCCAAATACTCCCTGAAGACACGGTTCATCAGATCCATGAATATAGCCGGCGCATTAGTCAAACCAAATGGCATCACTAGGAACTCGTAATTCCCATAGCGAGTACGGAATGCAGTTTTGGCTACGTCCTGATCACGGACTCTCAACTGATGATACCCAGATCTCAAGTCAATCTTGGAGTAAATTGATGTGCCCTGCAGCTGGTCAAACAAGTCATCAACACGAGGCAACGGATACTTGTTCTTTACAGTCACTCGATTCAGCTGCCGATAGTCAATGCACAGCCGCATCGACCCATCCTTCTTCTTCACGAAGAGAACAGGAGCTCCCCAAGGAGATACACTAGGACGAATGTACCCCTTGTCCAAAAGATCCTGTAGCTGATTCTTTAACTCACGCATCTCTGATGGAGCCAGACGATACGGTGCTCTAGAAATAGGCGAAGTACCCGGCATCAACTCTATGCCAAACTCGACTTCCCTAGCAGGAGGAAAACCCGGAATCTCATCAGGAAACACATCTGGAAATTCATCCACAACAGGAATGCTCTCTATCTCAATACTCTCAGCGGACAAATCAACTGCATAGATAAGGTAGCCTTCCCCGCCAGACTCTAGAGCTCGACAGGCTCTCAAAGCTGATACCAAAGGCATCGGGGGTCGCGCTCCCTCACCATAGAAAAACCAGCTCTCACTCCCCTCCGGATGAAAGCGTACTAATCTCTGATAGCAGTCCACTGAAGCTCGATAGGTAGTCAACATATCTATCCCCAGAATGCAATCAAAGTCGTCCATCGCCAGGACCATGAGATTCGCTAACAGAATGTTCCCTTCGAACTCTAAAGGGCAACCCATCACTAGACTCTTAGCCAAAGCAGATTGGCCCGTCGGAGTAGAAACAGACATCACTACGTCTAGTGCAATGCATGGTAATTTATGCCTCTTAACAAAACGTGCAGAAATGAAGGAATGAGATGCACCAGTGTCAATAAGTACAAGAGCAGGTATACCATAAAGCAGAAATGTACCTGCGATGACTTTCTCATTCTCCTCCACAGCCTGATCATGTCTCAGGGCAAACACCTGGCCAGAAGCTCGTGGCCTCAAATGAGAACTCCCAGCAGACTGTCCCTGCGACCTCTGCTGTACGGTGGCCTGAGAACCCGATCCTGAACCAGATCCAGAACCGACTCCCCCAGACAGTGGACAATCTCTCCGGATATGACCAGTCTCTCCACAACGGAAACAAGATCCAGAAGCTCTACGGCACTTGTAGGATGGATGGTTCTTCCCACAGTGATCACACTTCTCCTTCTTACCGTAACGGACAACACCTCCCGAACCAGAGGAAGAAGAAGATCCAGACTTCTTGAAAGTTTGGGCACGGGGACCCAAAGAACTAGCAGGCCCCGACTGAGAGAAAGACCTGTTCCGCCGAATGCTGTCCTCCGCCTGGTGACAACGGCTCACCAAACCCTCGTAGGACATGTCGTCGCCAACCGCCACACGATCATGGATCTCAGGGTTAAGGCCCTGAAGGAACAGATTATACTTCATCTCTGAGCTATCAGCAATCTCGGGGCAATAGGATAGCAGATCAAAGAACCTCTGCTGATACTCATCAATAGACATGGCTCCCTATCGCAGACTCAGTAGCTCGCCTACCTTCGACTGTCGGAGTGCAGGAGGAAAATACCGCTTTTGGAAAGCTGTGCGGAACTCGGCCCAGGTGGCCACTCCTCTCGCCGCAACAAAAGGTTCAGAAGTAAACCTCCACCACCTGCGCGCACGCCCATCCAGAAGATAGCCAAGGGTCTCCACCTTCTGCTCCTCGGTGCATTGGAAAGTCTGAAAAGTCGTCTCCATGCGGTCTAACCAGTTCTTCGCATCCTCCGGAGACTCACCTCCAACTAAGGGCTTAGGACCCATAGCTAAGAATCGACGCACAGTGAAACGCTCGTCGTCATGATGACGATGACGCCGTTCTCGACGAGGCTCCCGGTCGGCATCACCCCAACGCCCACCAACACTGCCATGAGAACTCTGGTCGTCACGATTTGACATCTACAAAAATACCTCAAGATGAGACTAAATCCCAAGAAATCTTTTGCATGCTCTGATACCATAAATGTAGTGATCCTTACCCGGATCACCTACTAAACAGAACTTAGGCATGCAATTTAACTTAATAAAACAGATATCAGAATAAAACTGCGGAAACCAATAACATTATACAATCCCAAGTAAAGGAATCTGTAATTATCCAATATTATACAACCAAATCGAATAGCTGTATAAACCCAAACAACAGTAATAAAGCCTAGACGAAGCTCCAGCTGGCCAACCACTGACTAGCCCCTCCTGGATCCACCCTCCTCGTCCAATCGCAAACCTGCCCCATGGAATAGGGTGTCCAAAAAAATACAGAGTACGAGACGTGAGCATAAAACACTTAGTGCGAGAGTATGAGTATACATGCATGCAAAGTGAACTCCCTATAGACTCGAGGTCAAGGATCAGATAACAGAGACAGACCGGGCCCTGGTATGTAGCACGCTGTGCCGTCGCTTCAGGAGGTGGCTCCCATACCGAGATAACCGTGGAAACGCCGGACCCAAATCGATGGAAGTCCATCCACTAACAGGATAGGGTACAACCCTACTAACAGACATCTCGAAAGAGATACAGCAAGATGCAAATGAATGCAGCATAATATCATGGCATATAAATCATGCAGTCACATAATACATGCATACTCAGTCAGGATATCTCGAACAGTACTTTCGTACCTCAAAACAGTGCAAGCTCTACCAACTCTAGGTCCACGCCTATAGTCTGCTCTACACTGCCAAATGATACTACTATCATTAAAGTGCTCTAAAAGCCTAAACTAAGCTATTGCATACTCCTAAATATTTATAGGAAGCAAAAGCTATACCTTCGTCCGTCGTTAGCCCTTTGATGTCGATGCCTCCAGAACTTGGGCACAACTCCGCTACGACTACCGAACGCCTCGCCGACCTCCGGACCAAGCCTAAGAAGACTAGAACAGCTCCAAAAGGACTAGAATGGAAAGGAGAACTCGGAATTGGCAAATGAAAGTGAAGCCTCGGCCTTCTATTTATAGACAACGATCGGAACTTTCGATCCTTGATCGGAACGTCCGAACCTCGATCGGAACGTCCGATCCTGCCATCGGAGCTTCCGAAGATCCTGATCTGCCACGTGTCAAAATATCACTTGACGACTCCGGATAGGGGTGATCGGAGCCTCCGGTCCTGATCAGAGCTTCCAATCCAACCACACGTCATGCCTGACGTAATAAAATCGGTGCCTCCGATCGCTCATCGGAGCTTCCGATCCTGTTCGGAGCTTCCGATCGTGCCTTCGGAGCTTCCGATCCGTCCGATGCCTAATTCAATTAATTAGCATTAATCCTTTAATTACTCAATTAGGGTACGGGCTACTACACAACGAGGAGCACAGTTTGTGCCACAGCCAGTGAGACAGTCCCAAGAGCAGCCACAGATTCCACCGCCACCTCGATTTGAAGCTGGAGGTAGTAGTAGTGGAAAGAAAAGTTTCTTCAAGGGCAAGAGCAAACAATTCAAGAGATCTGGTGGTAGTTCTTCGAATTCTAGTGGATTCAGACAATCTCGAGCTGGAAGGTCAGATGTTTATTGCACCAAGTGTGGTGGTCAACATACCAATGAACAATGCCGAGGTGTGTTTCGAAGTTGCCACATTTGCAACAAGATGGGAAATTTTGCGAGAGTGTGTCCACAGCGAGGTTCTGAAGGTGCTCAGGGTACTGGATTGTTTAGACCAATAGCTCAGGCTGAAAGACAAGTGTCTTCTGTTCATTATTTTCAACCACAGCCTGCAGCACAAGGAAGACGAGGAGGTCAGACAGTGAATCAACCTCCAAGGAAACAAGAACGAGTGTTTGCATTGACAGAGTAGCAAGCACAAGCAGCCCCAGACGATGTGATTGCAGGTAACTGTTTTCTTTTTGGTTTTCCTTCTTATGTCTTATTCGATACTGGTGCGTCGCATACCTTCATATCTGAACAATTTGTTACGTTGTATTCATTGCCTGTTGAGTCATTAGCTACTGTAGTGTCTATATCTTCACCGTTGGGAAAAGGTATAGTATCAGTGAAGTCTGTTAGAAACTATGTACTACAGTACGAAGGTAATGAAGTTGAGCTTGACTGTATCATTCTTGGTTTATCTGATTTTGATTGTATAATCGGTATTGATATGTTAACCAAGTACAGAGCAACAATTGACTGTTTTCAGAAGATTGTACAGTTCAGACCTGATATGACTGATGAATGGAAATTCTATGGTAAGGGATCACGAGCCAAAATTCCTTTGATATCTGTTATTGCTATGACTGATTTGTTACAAAAGGGAGCAGAGAGATTTTTGATCTATGCAGTTGATATACTGAAGTTTAGTTCGAAATTGACTGATATACCCATGGTGAGTGAGTTTGCAGATGTATTCCCTGATGAGATTCCAGGATTGACACCGTACAGAGAGGTAGATTTCGGTATTGAATTAATGCCAGGTACACAACCGATATCGAAAGCACCTTACCATATGGCACCGATTGAACTGAAAGAATTAAAAGACCAACTCGAAGATTTGTTGGCCAAGGGATATATCAGACCGAGTGTTTCCCCTTGGGGTGCTCCGATATTCTTTGTTCGAAAGAAGGACGGATCGATGAGATTATGTATTGACTACCGGCAATTGAACAAGGCAACGGTAAAGAATCGCTATCCTTTACCTCGTATCGATGATTTATTTGATCAATTGCAGGGATCGTCAGTATATTCGAATATTGATCTCCGATACGGATATCATCAATTGAGGGTTAGAGACGAGGACATTTCTAAGACTGCATTTAGAACCAGGTATGGCCATTACGAATTCATAGTCATGCCTTTTGGTCTAACGAATGCACCAATAGTTTTTATGGGATTGATGAATAGAGTATTTCAAAGATATTTAGATGACTTTGTGATCATATTTATTGATGATATTTTGATTTACTCAAAGAATTTGTGTGATCATGCTGATCATCTCCGTACTGTGTTGAGAACATTGCGAGAAGAAAAATTGTATGCCAAGTTGTCTAAATGTGAATTCTGGTTGCAACGAGTTGTATTTCTTGGGCAAATAATTTCAGGAGATGGCAATTCCGTTGATCCGAGTAAGGTAGAAGCTGTGATCAGTTGGCAGAGACCGACATCTGTGACAGAAATTCAAAGTTTTATGGGCTTAGCTGGTTATTACCGTCGATTTATTCGCGATTTTTCATCGATAGCGAAGCCTATTACACAGATTACACAGAAGAATGCACCATTTATTTGGTCTGAGGCATGTGAAAGAAGTTTCGTTGAACTCAAGAAGAGATTGACTACAGTGCCGATTTTGAAAATCCCTACAGGTACTGGTGATTTTATTGTTTATTGTGATGCTTCTCACCAGGGTTTGGGATGTATTTTAATGCAGAAAGTACATGTTGTTGCTTATGCTTCTCGACAACTGAAACCACATGAAGTCAGGTATCCGATTCATGATCTTGAATTGGCTGCAATTGTCTTTGCATTGAAGATCTGGAGACATTACTTATATGGCGAGAAGTTTGAAATCTTTTCTGATCATAAAAGTCTGAAGTATCTGTTCTCACAATCTGAATTGAATATGAGACAACGACGATGGCTTGATTTGTTGAAGGATTTTGATTGTGAAATCAAATACTATCCGGGAAAATCTAATGCAGCAGCGGATGCCCTAAGTAGAAAGGTATGTGCTTTATCCTTGTCTACGATAGGTGTATCTAATTTGATTGAAGATTGTTGTATTTCGGGGTATGTATTTTAGACAGATAAAAGGCCGATGAGAGTGTATGCAATCAGTGCTGAGCCAGAATTGCTAATTTGTATCAAAGAAGCACAAAAAGTTGATCAGAATGTACAGAAATCGATTGAAATGATTCGATCAGGACATCAGTCTGAGTACAAGGTTAGTGACGATGATATCTTGTATGTGAATGACCGAATAGTTGTTCCCAATATTGCAGATTTGAGACAAAATATTTTGAAAGAAGCCCATTGCAGTCGCTATAGTGTTCACCCTGGAGGTAGAAAGATGTACAACGACTTGAAGAGTCAGTACTGGTGGAAACAAATGAAGTCTGATGTGACTGTATTTTTATCTAAATGTTTGAATTGCCAATAGGTGAAAGCTGAAAGAAAGAAACCAAGTGGCTTATTACAGAGTTTATCGATTCCTGAATGGAAATGGGACCACATTTCCATGGACTTTGTAACGAAGTTGCCACGATCATCTCGAGGATGCGATGCTGTTTGTGTGAGACCTCGATTCTAAACCACTAATCTCGGAGTAAACAACAAGTAAGCGAACAAGAATCCAAGAGTAAAACAATTCAAAGTTTTTTTTTTTTTTTAAACGCCGCGCGCCCGCTCGTGCGCGGGCTTCAACAACCGAGACCAACCAAAGGCTCGCGCCCGCGCGAGGTACCAAGCTCGCGCGCGCGCGGGCAAACAATTCAGAGGCCCAACGGAGGCCTCGCGCGCGCGCGAGGAACGCCTCGCCCGCGCGCAGAAGGCCTGGGCAGAAAATGCTCAGGCTGCAGAAAATAAAGAAAGGATTCCGCGCTTGGTCCGACATGCCTTCAAATACATATGCAATAACAGGGTGTAGGGAAACATTCCATAACAAGTCATGCTTTCAGAAGGCCTAAAAACAACCAGAAGTCTAAAACGATACAACAACAACATACTTCGATTTTAGATTACAATCCGAATACAAACTAATTCGAATAACAAAACATATCAAGTTCGATTTCTAACATGCTTCAATCTTAAACTAGATAAACATGCTAATTCGACTTCTAAACCGAGTCTCACTTCTACTACTTGCCCTCGAAGCTAACCATGCCTCTTCTGACTTGTTCCTGCCCCACCTGTTGCCAAGTACATATACAAAACAAAGCAACAGCCGGATAACCGGTGAGAACGACATTCCCAGTAAAAGCAACATAACAAGTAATACAAGTAACAAACATGCTTTCAATACAATAACGAAATCAATAACATCGTAATGAAATGCATGTCTTTAAACAGGGATATCAAATCTGATAACGAGGGATTGCTGTTGTGCCTTTGGGATCCCGAGGATAAGATCACGTAACAACTCACCGACTCTCCCAATCGAGGTGGTGCCACGTATCTCACTCCTCTAGACTTTGAGCAACTATAATGAGTATGCTAGCACCAGACGAAACGACTACGACCTGGGCCACTCAATCATAGTTCCCAAACGTCTAAACAAAAAGGGCGGTTCTGCCCGCTGAAACAAGATTGGCTCAAGATGAATGCATAACAGAAACATAAAACATAATCCTTTTAACAAAAACCAATACAATCAAACAATACACAAGTTCCTCATGCTAGAACAAGTGTAGATGCAAGTATGTGATTTCAAAAGGGAAAACTCGAGAACCACAGTCCCGAGTATGCTATCCCGCTACGATGACTGCTTTTACCTTTCAATGCAGTAGCTCCAACTCTGGATAAGCTACAAAAGAGATTGTATAAACAACTACACAATCTAACAACAACAAGGCAACGGTTCAAGGAAAACTCTTTATACCGTTCTTCGTCCAATTCTCTGAAACGGTCAAACAGCTGCTAACTCTGGGCTTGACAACTCCAAACGAATCTGTTCAGATACAAGAGATGATTGATCAATAACCACGATCAACTTACAAGCCAAGTTCAAACTCAAAAACGGTTCAAAATCTCCAAAAACTCAAACCGACGGCATAATGGCTATAACTGAACAAACCGGCAACGCAGACAGCAGTTCAATACTGATAACAACTCAATTCAATGCTAATACAACAACAACAAGACAAACCCAACAAATCTCAAAACCATGATTTTCGAAAATGGCTTCCAAAAATCATAACAAATCCGAACGTCGCTCTATTTCAAAACTGACAGATAATAAACGATCAGAACTCTGTAAAGAACAACATACTCGAATCTAGAACGATTCTAACAACATCCAAAAAATAGAATGTATCCGATCGTATAAAAACTTACGATATAACAGATCTCTCACTGCTGTGATCGATAATCTGCCTTCAGAAATAAATTCCAACGGACGGATCGAGCTCGGACTGGATTTGGAAAGCTTAAAGAAGCGTTTCCTCAAGCTTTAATGGAAGGAATCGATGGAGAGGAAGAAGGAGGAGAAGTGAAGACTAATTCAAGTCTTTTCCAAGTGTAGATAATATATTAAACTCAAAATTTGCATTTTAGTCCCTGAAATTTCCAAAATTTGCAAAAAGGACCCTGATCAAAATCAAGTCGGCTCGTGAACTCTGCAATCTCTGATTAACTCAAATAAACTCATTTAAGATAAAAACGGGGCGTCACAATTCTCCCCCACTAAGAAGAGATTTCGTCCTCGAAATCAACGAGAACCACAACTCAAAGATAGAATAAAGAACTAAAGACAGTAAGAAGAACTCACGTCATCCGAATAGCTCTGGAAAACGCTGTCTCATGTCAGACTCTGTCTCCCAAGTCGCTTCCTCAACACCGTGACGGCTCCACTGCACCTTCACTAACGGAATCAACTTGGTCCTGAGTTGCTTTTCTTTCCGATCAAGGATCTGAATCGGTCGCTCAAAATAGCACAGAGTCTCGTCTAACTCGGCTTCGTCAGGCTGAAGGATATGAGAAGGATCTGGATGATACTTTCGCAGCATAGAGACGTGAAAAACGTCGTGAATACCAGATAAAGACGGAGGAAGTGCAAGTCTGTAGGCAAGATCGCCTATCTTCTCGAGAATCTCGTACGGACCGATGAATCTCGGAGATAACTTTCCTCTCTTACCGAATCTGACGGTGCCTCTGAACGGAGAAATCTTAAGGAATACACGGTCTCCCTGCTCAAAACTCAGAGGTCGACGTCTGACATTCGCATACTTCGCCTGTCTATCTTGAGCTGACTTCATTCTGGTCTGAATGATCTTAACCTGCTCTGCCATATCTCTAAGCATCTCCGGTCCCAAATATGGTGACTCGGACAATTCATCCCAAAACAACGGAGATCGGCACTTTCTACCATACAAAGCCTCAAAAGGCGCCATACCGATACTCGCTTGGAAGCTGTTGTTGTAAGAAAACACGACAAGAGGCAAAGAATCCTGCCAACTAGTGCCAAAGTCTAGCACTACCGCTCGCAGCATATCCTCCAACGTCTGGATAGTCCGCTCTGACTGTCCATCTGTCTGAGGATGATAAGCTGTACTCAGATGCAATCGAGTACCAAGCGCCTCTTGCAAACTATGCCAGAAGTGCGAAGTGAATCTAGGATCTCTGTCTGAAACGATCGACTTCGGCACACCATGCAATCTCACAACATTGCTAACATACAACTCAGCCATCTGATCATGACGATACGTCATCCTGTATGGAATAAAACACGCAGACTTCGTCAATCGGTCGATCACTACCCAAATAGCATCGCATCCTCGAACGGATCGTGGTAGCTTCGTGACAAAATCCATAGAAATGTGATCCCATTTCCATTTAGGAACAGATAGGCTGTGCAAAAGACCACCTGGTCGCTTCCGCTCTGCTTTCACTTGCTGACAATTCAAACACCGAGATACAAATCTCGCAACATCGTCCTTCATTCTCTTCCACCAGAACTGACTCTTCAGATCGTTGTACATCTTACGACCTCCAGGATGAACGCTAAACCGACTGCAATGAGCCTCTCGGAGAATACGCTATCTCAACTCCGAAATATCAGGCACAACAATACGATTATTCACAAACAAAACGTCATCTCTAACCTGGAATTCTGACTGATGCCCAGTTCTGACTTTCTCTACTGAAACCTGAATGCTCGGCTCAGACTTCTGTGCTTCTCTGATTGCAACAAACAACTCCGGCTCGGCTTGAATAGCAAACACTCTGATAGTCTCCCTATCTGTTTCAAACTCTAAACCAGAAGTGCAACAATCATCGACCAACTGAGAAACACCGATAGTTGAAAGAGATAAAGAACAAAGCTTTCGGCTCAAGGCATCTGCAACTGCATTCGACTTCCCTGGATAATACTTGATCTCACAGTCGAAATCCTTCAACAGATCTAACAATCTTCTCTGTCTCATATTCAGCTCTGCCTGTGAAAACAAGTACTTAAGACTCTTATGATCAGAAAAGATCTCGAAAGACTCACCATAAAGATAGTGACGCCAGATCTTCAAAGCAAATACAATCGCTGCAAGTTCAAGATCATGAACAGGATAACGAGTCTCGTGCGGTTTCAGCTGCCTCGATGCATACGCTATCACATGCTTATGCTGCATAAGAACACAACCCAAACCTCGGTTAGAAGCATCACAATACACTGTGAAACCTCCAGTACCCTTCGGAATAGAAAAAATTGGAGCACTGGTCAGTCTCCTCTTCAGATCAACAAAGCTAGCCTCACAATCTGTAGTCCAGACAAAAGGCGCATTCTTCTGAGTCAGCTGGGTAATAGGCTTGGCAATAGACGAGAAACCCTCGATGAAACGACGGTAATAACCAGCTAAACCCATGAAGCTTCGGATCTCAGGTACTGATGTCGGTCTAGGCCAATTCATAACCGCTACGATTTTGCTGGGATCGACAGAAATCCCATCTTCAGAAATAATATGACCGAGAAAGACAACTCGATCTAACCAGAATTCGCATTTCGATAGCTTGGCAAACAACTGCTCAACTCGCAAAATCTGCAAGACGATTCTCAAGTGCTCTTCATGGTCAGTACGGTTCTTCGAGTAGATAAGAATATCATCGATGAAAATAATGACGAACTCATCTAAATAACACTGAAAGATACGGTTCATCAAACCCATAAAAACAGCTGGAGCGTTAGTCAAACCGAACGGCATGACTATAAACTCAAAGTGACCATACCTCGTTCTGAATGCGGTCTTAGGAACATCTTCCTCTCGCACTCTCAGCTGATGGTAGCCTGACCTCAGATCAATCTTAGAGTAGACAGAAGAACCCTGCAGTTGATCAAACAAGTCATCTATTCGGGGTAAAGGATATCTGTTCTTAACTGTAGCCTGATTCAATTGGCGGTAGTCGATACAGAGCCGCATAGAACCATCCTTCTTCCGAACGAATAGAACAGGAGCACCCCAAGGCGATACACTAGGTCTGATGTATCCCTTGGCAATCAAATCCTCAAGCTGCTCCTTCAACTCTCTCAATTCAACAAGTGCCATACGATAAGGAGCTTTTGAAATAGGTTGAGTACCTGGCACTAAGTCAATGCTGAATTCGACTTCTCGAATGGGTGGCAATCCAGGAACATCTTCCGGAAACACATCAGCAAAATCTCTAACCACTGGTAAGTCAACCAAAGCTGGGCTAGATTTCAGTACATCAACCGCATAAACCAAAAATCCTTCTGCACCTCTCTGTAACAAACGAGTCATAGATAACACTGAAATCAAAGGAATTCTAGATCGAGAACCCTTACCAAAGAATTTCCACTCGTCTGCCATTTCAGGTCTGAACCTGACAACCTTCAGAAAACAATCAACTATCGCCCTGTACTTGGTTAAAGCATCTATCCCGACAATACAATCAAAATCTGACAGCCCAAGTACAATACAGTCGAATTCTAACAAATTTCCCTCAAAACAAAGTTCATAGTTCCTGACTAGTCGGACAGAAACAATTCCTCCACCCAAAGGTGAAGTAATAGCTACTACAGTAGGCAACAATTCAGTTGGCAAAGCATGCAATAACACATATTTCTCAGAGATAAAGGAATGGGAAGCACCTGTATCTATCAAGACATGAGCAGAATGACCGAAAATCGAACAGTTACCTGCTATGACATCGTCAGGTGCTGCCTGATCCTGATCCTCTGTCAATGCAAAGACTCGTGCTTGCTGTCTCGGAGGCTGATTTGCACTAGAGCTACCTCCTTGTCTGTTCTGCTGTTGCTGGGGTTGGAAAGAGTGTACTGCAGACGATTGCCTCTCCGTCTGAGCTGCAGGTCTAGACGAACTCCCACTCTGAGCTCTATCTCTATTACGTTGAGGGCACACTTTAGAGAAGTGTCCCGGTTGCTGACATGTGTTACAATTGCCGAAGACTCCCACACACTGATCCGGTGAGTGTCTTCCTCCACACTTGCTGCAGTACAAGGATGATGACCCAGAACTCGGTCCTGAACCGAATTGCTTCGAACCACTGGAACTGGACGAACTGTTCCCCTGTCTCTTGAACTGTTTACCTCTTGCCTTGTACTGATCCTTTCTGTTTCCCCCACTGTTTCCACCTTCATACCTCTGCTGCTGGTTCTGATGTTGAGGTGGCTGATTCTGGTACTGAGATGGTTGGTTCTGATACTGCCTCTGCTGCTGAGGTGCCCCCTGATTACCTCTTTGCCTCCACAAGCCTGCTTCTGATCCCTTTGCGTAATTCATGGCATCCGCAAAGTTGCTAGGCCTGTTGGTGTTAACCAACGTGAAGACATCGGGGTTCAACCCGTTAATGAACTGATCTGCCTTAGCTTCTTCATCTCCGGCAATTAGCGGTGCAAACGCAACAGACTATCGAACTTAGCCACGTACTCTTCAATGTTCAGATTCCCTTGCCTCAGATTTGCAAACTCTGCTCCCTTATCCTTACGATACGAGATAGGGAAAAACCGCTTATAAAACTCAGATTTAAAAAGATTCCAAGTAACCTCTGTACCTCTACTCTCAATTGCTTTCTTTGTCATGATCCACCAGCTCTTAGCACCACCACGCAGCTGATGAATTACTAACCTGATTCGGCGGTCATCTGTGTAGTCAATGGAATCAAACAACTGATCCATATCATCCAACCAACTCTCACAGTCAACTAGATTTTCTGAACCCATCAACAATGGCGGATTGAACTATTGAAACCTCTTCAGCAAGGTTTCCATAGGAGTCGCTGAAGCATCCAACTGATCAACCTCAGTGCTAGCTTGCTCAGTCGCAGGGATAACTGGTGGTGTGTTTCTGTTTATCACTCGACGAGGACCCATCTGATTATCAAAGGTTAGCACACGAGATATCTCAATCGCTACCATCAGTGCCCTTACAACCGCTTGGAATACCGAATACCAGTTGAGAACAGAAACAGTTGTATCTCAAGTAGATCATGCTTTATTAATTTAAATCACACAACCATGTAATTCAAATAATGCTCAAACAATAAAGCATGCTCGCATGGAATTAAGTACACAATTAAATAATTCAAACACATGCGAGGAGTCATTGCACACAGACTCGATCTACCCCGCTCACTCTAGTTCGACCAAGAATCTTAACGCTTTGATACCACTTAACGTGAGACCTCGATTCTAAACCACTAATCTCGGAGTAAACAACAAGTAAGCGAACAAGAATCCAAGAGTAAAACAATTCAAAGTTTTTTTTTTTTTTTTTTAAACGCCGCGCGCCCGCGCGAGGAACCAAGCTCGCGTGTGCGCGGGCTTCAACAACCGAGACCAACCAAAGGCTCACGCCCGCGCGAGGTACCAAGCTCGCGCGCGCGCGGGCAAACAATTCAGAGGCCCAACGGAGGCCTCGCGCGCGCGCAAGGAACGCCTCGCCCGCGCGCGGAAGGCCTGGGCAGAAAATGCTCAGGCTGCAGAAAATAAAGAAAGGATTCCGCGCTTGGTCCGACATGCCTTCAAATACATATGCAATAACAGGGTGTAGGGAAACATTCCATAACAAGTCATGCTTTCAGAAGGCCTAAAAACAACCAGAAGTCTAAAACGATACAACAACAACATACTTCGATTTTAGATTACAATCCGAATACAAACTAATTCGAATAACAAAACATATCAAGTTCGAGTTCTAACATGCTTCAATCTTAAACTAGATAAACATGCTAATTCGACTTCTAAACCGAGTCTCACTTCTACTACTTGCCCTCGAAGCTAACCATGCCTCTTCTGACTTGTTCCTGCCCCACCTGTTGCCAAGTACACATACAAAACAAAGCAACAGCCGGATAACCGGTGAGAACGACATTCCCAGTAAAAGCAACATAACAAGTAATACAAGTAACAAACATGCTTTCAATACAATAACGAAATCAATAACATCGTAATGAAATGCATGTCTTTAAACAGGGATATCAAATCTGATAACGAGGGATTACTGTTGTGCCTTTGGGATCCCGAGGATAAGATCACGTAACAACTCACCGACTCTCCCAATCGAGGTGGTGCCACGTATCTCACTCCTCTAGACTTTGAGCAACTATAATGAGTATGCTAGCACCAGACGAAACGACTACGACCTGGGCCACTCAATCATAGTTCCCAAACGTCTAAACAAAAAGGGCGGTTCTGCCCGCTGAAACAAGATTGGCTCAAGATGAATGCATAACAGAAACATAAAACATAATCCTTTTAACAAAAACCAATACAATCAAACAATACACAAGTTCCTCATGCTAGAACAAGTGTAGATGCAAGTATGTGATTTCAAAAGGGAAAACTCGAGAACCACAGTCCCGAGTATGCTATCCCGCTACGATGACTGCTTTTACCTTTCAATGCAGTAGCTCCAACTCTGGATAAGCTACAAAAGAGATTGTATAAACAACTACACAATCTAACAACAACAAGGCAACGGTTCAAGGAAAACTCTTTATACCGTTCTTCGTCCAATTCTCTGAAACGATCAAACAGCTGCTAACTCTGGGCTTGACAACTCCAAACGAATCTGTTCAGATACAAGAGATGATTGATCAATAACCACGATCAACTTACAAGCCAAGTTCAAACTCAAAAACGGTTCAAAATCTCCAAAAACTCAAACCGACGGCATAATGGCTATAACTGAACAAACCGGCAACGCAGACATCAGTTCAATACTGATAACAACTCAATTCAATGCTAATACAACAACAACAAGACAAACCCAACAAATCTCAAAACCATGATTTTCGAAAATGGCTTCCAAAAATCATAACAAATCCGAACGTCGCTCTATTTCAAAACTGACAGATAATAAACGATCAGAACTCTGTAGAGAACAACATACTCGAATCTAGAATGATTCTAACAACATCCAAAAACTAGAATGTATCCGATCGTAGAAAAACTTACGATATAACAGAGCTCTCACTGCTGTGATCGATAATCTGCCTTCAGAAATAAATTCCAACGGACGGATCGAGCTCGGACTGGATTTGGAAAGCTTAAAGAAGCGTTTCCTCAAGATTTAATGGAAGGAATCGATGGAGAGGAAGAAGGAGGAGAAGTGAAGACTAAGTCAAGTCTTTTCCAAGTGTAGATAATATATTAAACTCAAAATTTGCGTTTTAGTCCCTGAAATTTCCAAAATTTGCAAAAAGGACCCTGATCAAAATCAAGTCGGCTCGTGAACTCTGCAATCTCTGATTAACTCAAATAAACTCATTTAAGATAAAAACGGGGCATCACAGTTTGGGTGATCATCGATAGATTGACGAAATCTGCGTGCTTTATTCCTTATCGAATGACTTATCGTCATGATCAAAGGGCGGATCTCTATATTCGAGAAGTGGTAAGACTACACGGTGTGCCAAAGTTGATAGTATCTGACCGAGATCCGAGGTTTACTTTTCACTTTTGGCATATCCTACAGGAAGCTCTAGGTACGCGCTTACATTTGAGTACCGCTTATCATCCTCAAACTGACGGTCAATCTGAACGCACTATTCAGACGCTTGAGGATATGCTTAGAGCTGTAGTACTTGATTTTGGAGTTACATGGCAAAATTCTATACCACTTGTGGAATTTTCTTATAAAAACAGTTATCAGACGAGTATAGAGATGACACCATTTGAAGCATTATATGGGAAGAAGTATCGATCGCCTTTGTATTGGGATGATGTTTCTGAGGTACCTGAGTTAGGGCCAGATATGATCAGACAGATGACTGAGAAAGTGAAATTGATACAGCAGAGAATGAGAACAGCGCAGCATAGACGGACGAGATATGAAAATGTACGATGATGACCGTTATCTTTTGATCAGAGAGATAGAGTGTTTATGAAGATTTCACCGTTCAGGGGCACAGTTCGATTTGGCAAATGAGGAAAATTATCTCCGAGGTATATTGGGCCATATGAGATTCTCGAGAAGATAGGCAATCTAGCTTATTGACTCGCTCTTCCTATGTCTTTATTTGGGATACATGATGTCTTTCATGTATCAATGTTGAGGAAGTATATATCTGATGCGTCTCATGTGATTCGATCTGATGAAGCTGAGTTGGATGATACTCTTTGCTATTTCGAACGACCTATTCAGATTCTTGATAGGAAGACGAAGCAACTCTGAACGAAGACCATTCCATTGGTGAAGATTCAATGGAATCGACACGTAGTTGAAGAAGCGACGTGGGAAGTCGAAGATGATATGAAGCAACGTTTTCCTTATCTATTCCACTGATGTGAGTTCTTATTCAGTTTTCAGTTATTCTTTATTCTTATGAGCATGCAGATTGCATATCTATACTGTTTATGAATTCGAGGACGAACTCATGTCTTAGTGGGGGAGAAATGTAAGGCCCGTGATTAATTAATATTAATCCGACTTTATTTAATTATAATCTGCGTATATTTAATTTGGGAATATTAAGAGTTTTGATTTAAATTCTAATATTCTTAAATTATTTAGGATTGAAATTGAAGTAGAATAAGGGCCGAGGACCAAATTGCTATTATTGAGGAGTTGAGGGACTAAAGTGCAATTGGATTGAAATTTATCAGATTATTTTTCATGTGCAACGTGTAAGAAGGATAATTTGTTCAGAAACTTTCGAAAAGTAGAACAGAGAGCCCGTTTTCTTCAATTTCCTTTGCAACTTTGAGTTTCAATTTGCCGTAACTTTTGAACCGGTTATCCGATTTCAATTCCGTAAAGTGTTCTGGAATCCTTACGACGAGGGCTTCGATCTCGTGTAAGTTTTATGTTGTGTTATATGGATTTCAAAATCAATAAAGGGCAGATATCAAATTTTGAATCATTGATCATGTTTTTGAGTTTGTATCGTTTCTATTTTCGAAACCGGATAAAGAGCTTATGTTATTATGTTGAATCTTGATGCTAGCATGTTTTATGATTGTTATGGCTATTTGTGCTGAGGTTTTTAAGATTATATCAGCTGGTTTTCTTGATTGAGAGCACGTACACATGGTTTGAATAAAAGAAATGATTTCGGGATTACGTCGGTTACCAATTTTGAGTCGCTACGTCGTTTAATCAAGTTTTGGAACTATTTTGATAGCCTATTTCTGAGTTGAAGGTGTTTTTGCGATGTTATGAATGTTATAGTATTTTTCTTATTCAGTTTCAGTTGAGTTTGAAGGCTAAACGACACTAGACGCCGACGTGAACTAACGAAGAAAGAGTTGAGGTTTGAAATGTGATTGATTGATGAATTCTTGATGGTTTTGACTCATTTCTGAAATGATAGATTGATATGGAGTTTGATATATGTATTTTGATTATATCTTATAGATTTTAAGAGTTCAGAACCTCAATAAAATAAGGTATAATGACAACATCGCGAAGTAGGGACTTTGAAACTCAAGAACGACTAATCTTTAGTTGGCCCGCAGAAACCACATACTTGTTTATGTTTTTGATTTGATTGTGATGTTGTCGATCCATCTCAGGTAGTGGATCTTTATATTCGAGTTGATATGATGCTATATTGATTCGATGATGCTATATTGAATCGATTCTATGCCAAGGTTGTGGTTAACCTTATTTGCGAGTTGTTTACAAACTCGTTAGATGGATATCCATGTCAAGATCGTTTACGAATCTTGATCGCACGAAGTTATATGAATCTATTCTTAGTCAAAGAGTTATTTACTCTATTTGTTGAGTCGAGTTTAAATAGAGTCGATATGATTTATTTAACGCTTTCTATATATATGTTGGTTATACTGAGAATCGTTTCTCACCGGAGTTTATCCGGCTGTTGTCTTGTTTTGTATGTGTGCATGACAATAGAAGGGGCAGGAGCTAGTCATCGACGTCATTGACAGCTGGGAGAGAGTCTAGCACGTGAGGACTCGGGTTGTAGATGATGTCTTGAACTTTAGAAGCAAGGAACCTTGGTCTAGTTTGTTTTGGACTACATGTATGAAGTATGAAATAATTGATGTCGTTTACCGATCTTTAGCGACTTGTTGATGTAATAAAATAAATATATAAATTCTTGAGACCTTGTTTGTATGTAGATGCAAGTTCCAGATCTTTTAAACCATGTTTTGCATTGATGTTGGTGATAGGAATTGATGGTGCACGGTTTGACAGCAAAATGTGATCTGCAGATTTTCTGGACTTTGAAGGCCGCTCAATCGGTATATATTGACGGATCGAGCGAGCCTTGTAATTTTGCAAACAAAGGATTTTAGTTTTTAGCTCGCTCGATCCGCAGAAGTTGACGTATCGAGCGAGGCCAAATTATTTTCCATCCGAGAGCTGAGCAATTGTGCTCGCTCGATCGGGTGTTTTTCACCGATCGAGCGAGACACTGAATTTAAAAAAAATTTTTTTACTTGGCTCTTGGTTTATTCAATTGATGTTTAATGAATGTTATTTGTTTAGTAATTGCCCTAAATGAGATTAGCAACCCAAGGTCCCCACATGATAGTTATCATCACGGCACAGTGTTGAGGTTATACTAAGAAACGTGGACAGCAGAATGCACTAGACATGATGGTTTAAGTTCCAAGTATTCCTTGGGAAGCCGGTTGTGCTTCAGGAAGAGTGGGGAGGGTAACCAGTCTAGGAAACATTGTGAACAGTTACATTGAAGTATAGACTTGAGTCTACTGGATTATCTTAAAGCGAGATTCATGTTAGAATGTGTCAGCACAATGTTGGGATTAGTGTTTTCCTGACTAGAGGTGTTGAGCACCGAGAACTTTTGGAACCAGTAGATGGTTAATTTGATTAGTGATTCGACTATTGTCGTAAGCCAGTCAGGTTTTGACTTGGTCTTCGTTAGCTTAAGATTTTAATTGAGATGATGATCTTGATCAAATAGGTGTTTGCATCCTTCGTGATCAGTGAGATCGTGGTTACGACAGAGGACGTATCAGTGCTGTGATACGTTAGTGTCAAGGAATATTGGTTGTCATCAAGTAACGCAGTGGTTTTCATCTAGGAGAATGCTAATTTGGTTTAGCATTTATGCAGATGGCAGATAACTCGACAAGAGTCTGAGCGTGTTGGAAGCTATTTCGACCAGACACTCGGGCAAGGTTCTTTAATATGTTCTCGAGGTTCTACCCTAGATTTCGAGGATGAAATATTTTAAGGGGGGGGGGGTGGGAGAATGTAGTGACCCGTATTCAGAATTAACGATTAATGAATAATTAATCATTTAATCATGTTTATATTAAGTAAAAAATGATTAAGGAAGTTCCAAATGGGTTAACGGAGTCCAGAAATGGATTCAGGACACTCAAAAATGGTCAGGAAGGTTCCGAGGGTTCGGATGATTCGAAGGCTCCGAACCGGGTTAGGAGGCTCCAAACAGGAACTGGATCGGTGGATCCGAACTTAGATCGGAAGCTCCGAAGATAATGCGTCATGGGTGACATCATTGATGGGACTTCGGATCGGAGGCTCCGAACAGGAACGAAGGCTCCAAAGTCAGGAACGGGGGATCCAAACCAGTTCGAAGGATCCAAATCCGAGTTCGAACGTCCCAAACTTCGCCTATAAATAGAGGTCCGAAATTTCATTTTCAACTCGCACCTCTCCTTTTCCTCTCTCAATTCCTAGGCCTTCTAACTCAGATCTAGGGAGTTCTAGGCATCCTATTGGGAATCCGGAAGTGGCATAGCGATCCTGACGTCGAGGCGAAGATGTGCCTAAGTTTTGAGGCAATTGTCATCAGCGGGCTGACGACGGACGCAGTTATAGCTATGGTCTCCTTAAATTATTTAGGAGTATGCAATAGCTTAATTAAGGCTTTTAGAGCTTAATTATTGATGCATGGGTATTTGCATTGTAGAGCTGATATAGGCTTGGAACCTAGATTGGGACTGCTAGGACTGCCTGTAGTAAGGTACGTAAGTACTGACAGAGATAGCCAGCAGGTTTTGCATGCTTATATGTTGAATTTGTGTGTCATATTATTATGCAGCATGTGCATATCATATTTTGCCTGTCCATCTTTTGAGATGAGCCATGTAGGGCCGCTCAGCCCTGTTAGGACGGTTGATGTCTAGGGACCAGTGACTGACGGGTCATGGGTGGCTAGCATCGGGGGACACGGTCCACGTCCAGTAGGAATGAGCAGTGTACGCAGGGTTTGCTCCCCGGGTTGTACCACTCATGTCTAGGCGCCATTACTGAGCATTTGTATACAGTTATCCCAGATATGGATATCCTATAATTTGCATGCATCATATTTGTATGTTTTACCCAGTACTTTCGTATTGAGCTTAGAGCTCACGTCCAGTATTTTCTGTGTATCTAGACACCCCATTCGACCGGGCAGGTGTAGGTGCAAGATTGAGCACCCGGAGCTTGGAGTAGCCAGTGACCAGTGAAGACAACAGGATTAGCTGTAGGTTTTTCCTTTAGGCTATTTATTCGATTTGGTTGTATAAATAGAATTGGTTTAACCGATTGTATTCTGCCGGTCTGTTTTTATTTAAGTCTTCCGCAGCGATTTATTTAATGCATGTTTAATTATGCTCTTAACTCTGATTAGGTAGAGGATCCGGGTAGGGTCGCTACAATTCACTGCTGTCGCCGCCCACCATGCCACCGCCGGTTCTCGGCCGGCCGACCACCTCACCTGAACCGCCTTCTAACGACGATGCTACCCTCCAAATTTCAAGCCAATCGAGCGTCATTTGCCCGGCCAAATCACCTCCCGAAATGTCCAAATCCGCGTCTTCTCCGATAGCGCCGCCGGCAAGTCACTTTTCCGGCGTCGCCTTGGTTGCTTCGGTTCATCTTCAACCTCTATTCAAGTTCCGACCACTGCCCCGTCTTCTTCTTCCACACAATCGATGGGCTTTGCGTCGCAATCGGTGTCGGCACTGTTCACCGCGGCACCGCCTGGTTTTTTGGCTTTTGCAGCCACCTTTGACCATCATTCTCCAAACCAAGCCACGATCTGTGATCCTCTTTCCAAGATGAAGAAAATGCACACACCAATTGACCAGATCCGTGCTCCTTCTTGCGTGAATTTTAGATCGAAAAAAGCCAAGCAAAATCGGACCAATTCATCATCTTCTCCGGCCGATTTCTCTACGACTGATGCATCTTTTTCTAATTCATTCCAGGGTTTTACTCCCTCGTCCATGGCCGTAATTTCCCCCCACCCCTCGCCGGTAATTCACCGCCATTGGAAAAAACCCAAATCCCGATTTCAAACCCTGTTTCCCCACCGAGTTTGGCCGAGTTCACCCCTCTGCCGCCCGAGTCTGCCGGAATGGACCCCGGTTCCTGTGCCACGAAAATTTCGTCGGCCGCCGGTGATGCTCCGAAGAGTGTAGCACGAGTCAACTCGGACCCAATCGGCCGAGTCAAGCGAGTCAACTCATAAGTCAACACTGTTGACCCCCTGGTCAAAATCGTTGACCCACCAGTCAAAATTGTGGTCAACTTTGTTGACCATTTGGTCAACCCTAGTTCTGAACCTGCTGTTTTGCTCCCGGTTTCGTTTCAGGACACTCTGGCACCACCGTCTCCTCGTACGGTGAAGAAAAGCTTTGCAGATGTGCTTAATTCGATGGACGATTTGACTGAGCCGACTTTTATGAATGGGAAACCAAGTATTCGATTCCCGGACGAAGTAATTTCTTCCCTTGTTGAACCATTTAGATTTGCTTTGGTGGGCAAGATTACTGGGAATAGATCTTCTGTTCCTAATTCTGCAATATATGCTGCATTTTCTAAACTGGGTTTTATGGCTCCTTTTAACTTGAAATTCCTCCCCCGGGGTTACTTAGTTTGTACTTTATCTTGCGAGGAGGATTATGCGCGTATCTGGATGCGTGGAATGCCTTATGTGGGGCCGATTGGGATCCGTTTTTCTAAGTGGACCCCGGAGTTTAAGTTTGATATGGAATCACCCGTTGCTCCTGTATGGGTTTGATTTCCTGATTTGCCATTGCACTTGTACAATAAGAAAAGTTTGTATGCTCTTGCCAAAATCCTGGGCAATCCTCTTCGAGTGGATGAGCATACGGCTGATGTGTCTAGAGGGGCTTTTACCCGTGTTTGTGTGGAGCTGAATGTTTTACAGGAGAGAATTCTGCAGATCTGGGTTGGGTGGGGTGAGCACACTCGAGAGATTGAGGTTGTGTATGAGAGGGTCCCATCTTACTGCACTGATTGAAAGATGTTGGGACACTCCACTTCGGTGTGTTATTCTCATGGCAAAAATCTGAGGACCGACGGCCGAAGATAGGGATGTAAACAAGCCGAGCCAAGCCGAGCCGAGCCGAACAATATCAGGCTTGGGCTCGGCTTGTTTGGTATATGTGGAGGCTCGGGCTCGGCTCGAGCTCGAACCAAGATTTTATAATAAAGCTCATCTCGTCTCGTTTACTGCATACGTCGGCTCGGGCTCGACTCGGGCTCGGCTCATTTATCATATTAAACGAGTCTGGCTCAAGTTTGGCTTGTTAAATGGGCTCGTTTTCAAGCTTGCAGAGCAAGCTCGTATTATGGCTCGTTAAGTGAGCTCGGGCTCATTTTCGAGCTCGTGAAGCCTAAATATTAAATATAAATCTCTATATAAACTAAAATTAATTTTTTCTTTAAAAAAAATGACAAACATAATTATAAAAAAAACGTCTCCAAAATTGTTAGAACCTAATGGGGGGGGATTTAGGTTCTATTGGCAACTTTACCAATTTAAAGCGATTATGCAAGTACGCAAGCGGAAGACTTAAGCAATCAAATAATAAGTTCGGTAAATAAATGCGTAATGTAAATAAAGCAGTAAAAGGGATAAGAGATGTTTATGGAAGTTCGACGATAAATCGTCTACGTCTCCCCTTCTTGGTTAAGTCGATTAACCAAGGATCCACTAGCACTTCGAACGTCTTGGCCTTGATGGCTCCAAGGATAGCCTTACAACTTGACACGATCACCGCGCCGATACAACTCAACACTCTTGGTCTTAAGGGCTCCAAGGATAGCCTCAACACTCGTAAAATACACTTGGCTTCACACACAAGTGTTTACAAAACCGAGCAACCAACTCACAAACTAACAACCCTCGATATTACATCCCCGAATACAACTCGATATGTGAATATATTTTGAACACTCAAAAGGGGCTACAAATTGCTCAACAAATGACTTGAATGATGCTTGAGAGGATTGAGAGACTTGAAGATGTTGGGATGGATTGAATGGCCTCGGAATGCCTCCTTTTATAGCTGAAATTTTGGCATCGATCGGAACTTCCGATCCCTGCATTGGAGCTTCCGAAATTTGAATTCTGAGACACACGGGTGTACAGGATCGGAACATCCGATCCACTTCGGAGCTTCCGATCGGCGCAATAAATATGGTGTCGGGCAAAAGTCTTCCGGACAAGATTATCAGGCGGCCGTTCAGGATCGGAACGTCCGATCACGTTCGGTGCTTCCGATCGGCTTCACTTCGTTGCCTCCAATCTGCTTCCGAACAATATAATATTACATAGAAAATGATCGGACCTTCCGAACCAATATCGGAGCTTCCGAACCTGTTCTTCGTAGCTTCCGTTCTGCATTCCGAACAATATAAAAAATCCCTGAAATAGATCGGAACTTTCGAACCATGATCGGAGCTTCCGATCCACCCTTAGCTTCCGAAGATGCTTCTGATCTTGATCGGAGGTTCCGATCTCCAATCGGAGCTTCCGATCCCGTAGCACTAAACTTCTTCGAATTTTGTTTCTGATCTTGAGTATGAATTTAGTATTAATTCATCTTGAAAATTTGAACTCTGTAATAAGCTCAATGTAAATATTAGTAACATTTTAACCTAGATTTGTTAATCATCAAAACATAGAGAAATAAGACTTGTTAATGCATTAAAAACATTAATCTCATAATTTGAGATTTATATGCGTTTAAGGCGTAACAATCTTCCCCTTTTTGATGATCACAAAACTTGGTTAAAAACAGGAGATAAAATATACGATAATCATAAACAATTTTTATAAGCAACAGATTTTAACGGATAAACAAATTTTATCAGATAAACAAATTTTATCCCAATTAATATTTTATCAGATAAACAAATTTTATCCCAATTAATATTTTAACCATTAATTCTCCCCCTTTGTGATAAACAAAAAGTAATGAAACATAGAATTAAAAAAGTACTCAACAATTTCATTTACAATAATAAATTTTTAATACAACGCAAAAAAGAAAAAAATACAGATAAAAATAAAATAAAAATCTAAGAGTCATCATCATGCTGCGGAGGAGGGTAGCGAGCGGCGAAGTCATCAAATAGAGTCTCCAGAGAGGCAACTCTAGCAGTCAAATTGGTAAAATGAGTGTGCATACTCGTCTCAATGCGATGAAGAGCCTCGAAGAGTCGGTCGCTAGGAAATTGGTTTATTGGTGTAGGAGGGACCTCAGGAGCCTGGAAAGGAAGATCACCATGTTGGAGAACGCGGCGATCAGATCAATCAGAATTGATACCCGGTGCAGCGGAAGTTTAAAAATTTATATGGAACGATTCCATAATGGGTATCAAAACTTAACGATTAAATTGTGTGTGTAAAAATTAAATAACAATTATAAATTTTTACCTCCAATCTCAAAGCGAGATTATGGACACCAGACTGTAATTAATCCCTGGAACTGATGGACGAACTGATGGACGAACTGTAATAAGCTCTGCTCTTGTTGTATATCCCTGGAACTGATGGACGAACTGTTCTTCAATCAGGTCCACGAACGGATAATTAATCCCTCTGATAGATTGCACTAGAAAATCTATCAGAAGTTTCTACGAAGAGAATTAACGAATTTGATCCGTTAAACCAGACTGTAATTCAAAATTCACAGACTGAATTTTCCGAGTAGAGGGGAGGGGGATCGGCCACTGTCAGAGAAAAATACTTAGGGTTTTCAAAAATTTGTGACCTGTTGTGTGTAATTTATGTACTGCAATAACTTATTTATAATGTAGGCCGCTAACAGCTTAGGGCCCATTACTCATAAGTTCAAGCCCGACAAGCAAAGCCCGAATGTTCAGAAATTAATATAAAATTCATCATGACCTTGATTGATAAACCGATTTCACCAATGTGTACAGAAACCATTTCTGCACCTTTTAAAGTCAAGATAAATTTTTTTGAATCCTAATTCAGTGGTTTCCAAAAATGCCCATCCCTATGTCATTTTAGGAAATCTTACTCCTCTACTCTTAAATAAGAAGTCCAACTTCTTTGTTCATTAAATTTAACTCTTTAAATTTAACTATCTCAACGGGGATTAAAAATCCATTACTCTGTGTGACCCTCAATGGTTCAGGGATACAGCTAGCCGTGGGCTCACAACTCCTTGTGACTCGGAACAACAATTTCCGACTTGCCCATCAAATCATGGTAAGAGCGCCTAGCAACATCGCCCCATGATTCCCTAGGTATCACTGATAGTGCCTGCAAGAACCAATAGATTTTGGTTAGCGTACAGTACGGTCCCTTCATCCATATATCCCGATCGAATCAACAACCATTGGTAAATCGAGAGTCGTTCGAGATTCGATAACTATGCAATACATCTTGAAGATCAAATAGTGACATCGTATGTGCTACTAAGAAACCATTTCTTAAACCACATCATGTACTCTGGCCAGAGATTCGTCACACTAATATCTCCTCAGATCGCATAGGATATCCACACTCGCAAGTATGTGGTGAATCCTTGACAACAAAGCATCGACTCCTATATGTGTTGTAACTGTACCCAATCCCGACACCTGATGACCCCAATAGAGTCGGTAAACGAGTCAAAGCACAGTACTAGCATATAGAGTCTCAATGATGTTTCAAGTAGTAAGGACTAATGGTGTACAACCAAAACCGCGGACTTTATCCACTCGATAAGTGATAACCACTTGGAAAGTCCGGATAGGGTAGTTCGATCATTCATCGTATGAATATCCATTTGCATGCTTCGAACATCTCTATGTTCCTTACCAATGAAACGTGGTACTCTGCATCGCAAATGCTAGTCTCAAACTCGAGCGATCCTTATCCTTATTATCGGACGGCTCAATCGACTAGGAACAGTTTAGAATATACAGTGACTATAAGATGTGTTTCATGATAGACATCCCCATGTTCTACCACATCTTACATACACTATAGTATATTCAAGGTCTTTATCAAAACAACAATAGTATATCACAATATAACAATATGAAGAAAGATAAAGTCATTGCCATTAATAAAAGTGTAAATTATATAAAACAAAAGATTGTTTATACAAAGAGTCATCAAAGCCCTTAGCCACAAGTTGGCTCACCGGGCACCCACTCTTTCACACCAATGGTAGACGCAAAGGCCTCAAAACTGGAAGAGGATGGAATATCAGTGTTGGGCGGACCAGTCGGAAAGCCTTTGGTTTGGATAGAGTGAGGAAGAGAAGAAAAATCTCGATGAAAATAAGAAATAGGAGAAAATCTAGAAAAAGGTCGACTAGGATCATCAACCCATCGAGAATACACAGGATTCCAAGATAAATCCATCCTGATAATAGACTGATGGTTGATGATATGACTCGACTGGATTTCAAGAGAAGGGATCCCCTCAAAATCAATATCAAAACGACTCAAAATCCGGTTAATAAATCGGGCAAAAGGAAAGGAAACCTTTTTAGCCGTCGTTTTCGTGTGATGCATAGTCTGCATAACAAAGCGTGGAAGGTTAAAAGGTCGAGAGGAGATGATATGAAAAAGAATATACAAATCTTGATATTTGCAAGTGGAGAGGTCTTCACTGCGGGGAACTATGGATGTGGTGATGAGTTTTTGAATGATTTGGAAATCAGGACAAAGACTCTTGAGATGGATTCGATCGTCAGCAGCAGTGGCTTGATGACCGAGAATAGTAGAAAGAAAGAGATCTCGATCAAAGTTTGGATCATTTTGTGGCCAAGTTTGGGAAAAGTATTCACCGGGTCCATTCCTGGAAAGATCAAACCAGGAGGACAGATCAGCAAAAGAAAAAATGATATGCCTACCTTGAACGATGGTGGCAATGGTGATATCACCATGCCCTAATTCGAGTTCAAGGTTTGCATAGAACTCGTGAATCAGTGAAGGAAAGATTCGGTCGGGGACAGATGGCTGGAAAAAGGATTCCCAATGTTGAACATTGATTAAGTTCAACAGTAGGAGATGGGATTGGGCCAAGTAGGTAGTATCTAAGATACGACCCGGATGAATCTGACGATGTAAATAATCATCAGGAATGGGCCTAGACACAGCTGGTTGGGTAGGATCACGGACAATAATAGGACGACTAGAACTCGCCTGATCGCGACGGCGTTTGACAGGCATTTTTATAGATAGGTATCGGATAAAATAGAGATAAGAGAAGAATTTTAGGTGCAAGAAATCGGACTGAGCGATCTGATATTTATAGGGGTTGGAACGATCGGAAGCTCCGATCTGGATCGGTCGTTCCGATCGTGCGGTCCACTGAGGTAACGCCACGTGTCGATCGGAAGCTCCGAACAGGCTTCGGACGTTCCGATCCTGAGGCGGTAATTAAAGATAAGGCGATGAAAAGTAATTTGAAAAGTCGGATTAGGTGGGGATCGGACGTTCCGATCGTGATCGGTGGTTCCGATCGGCATCTTGGAGGGAAAAATTACCGCGCAAGATGAAAAGTGGCGGGATACAGATCTGAGGTTCCGATCTTGATCGGTGGTTCCGATCTGGAGCGGTGGTTCCGATCTGCCTTAGGAAGAATGCATGATTTCGACTCTTTAAAATTTATTTTATTTAACATTTAAGCAAATAATTCACATAAAAATGTGAGCTTCTTAATTTTGAATAAATACAATTGATTTGTATTATCCAAAATTAATTTGCTCGAATTTAATATTAAGCTCCCCCTTAATATGACATTAAATTTTAATTTATGCCTACAAGTGATTACAACTCAATCATGCCAAGTTCACCACGCAAACGAATAAAAGTATTTTCATCTAGTGGTTTTGTAAAAATATCAGCAATTTGATTAGTTGTGTCAACATATTGAAGTTCAACTTCATTTCGTTCGATGTGGTCACGAGTAAAATGATGACGAATGTAAATATGTTTGGTGCGCGAATGTTGAATCGGATTCTTTGTAAGACAAATGGTGCTAGTGTTGTCACAGAAAATAGGGATTTTTGAAAAAGAGACGCCATAGTCGAGCAATTGATGCTTCATCCAAAGAATTTGCGCACAACAACTACCGGCAGCCATATATTCGGCTTCGGTCATTGATAACGCAACACAGTTTTGCTTTTTGGAAAACCAAGAAACTAAACAGTTTCCTAAAAAGAAACAAGTTCCACTAGTGCTTTTCCGGTCCACCTTATATCCACCAAAGTCGGCATCACAGTAAGCTTTTAAATCAAAGAAAGAATTTTTCGAATACCACAAGCCGAGGTTTGGAGTATTTGAAAGATATTTGAAAATGCGTTTTAAGGCGAACAAATGTGATTCCTTTGGACATGATTGAAATCGTGCACACAAGCAAACACTAAACATAATGTTCGGTCTACTAGCAGTAGCATATAATAAGGAGCCAATCATACTACGAAAGGAAGATTGATCTACAGTTTTACCATTTTCATCCTTGTCGAGTCTGATTGCTGTGCTCATCGGTGTGGATGATGATTTTGTGTTCTCCATTCCAAACTTCTTTAGAATCTCCTTGATGTATTTGCTTTGGTTCACAAAGAACTGTTGGAAAAACTGGCGGTCAGATCAATCACGATTGATACCCGGTGCAGCGGAAGTTTAAAATTTTTATCATGAAACAATTCCATGGTGTGGGTATCAACCATTCAACGATTAAATTATTGTGTGTGTAAAATTCAAATAACAATTAATTAAATTTTACCTTCAATCTCGAAGCGAGATTAATGGACACCACACAGATTTCTCTGCGCTTCTTGTATCTCCCAGGAACTGATGAACTCCTTCAATCAGGTCCACGAATGAGGTTTTAAATCCCTCTGATAGATTGCACTAGAAAATCTATCAGAAGTTTTCTGCGAAGAGATTAAACGAATCTGATTCGTTATTCCTGACTGCGATTCAAAATCACAGACCGAAATTTCTCGGGCAGAGGTAGGGAGGGGTCGGCCGATTGCTTTTTGAGAGAGAGGAGGGTTCGAAATTTCTGTCTCAAAAATAATGACCTGTTGTGTGTAATTTCTGTACTGAAATAACTTATTTATAATGCAGGCCACTAACACCTTAGGGCCCATTAGTCATAAGCTAGGGCCCGACAAGCAAAGCCCGCACGTTCAGAAATTAATATAAAATTCATCGTGACTCCGATCGATGAACCAATTTCACCAATGTGCACAGAAACCATTTCTGCACATTTTAAAGTCAAAATAAATTTTCCTGAATCCGAATTCAGTGGTTTCCAAAAATGTCCATCCCTATGTCATTTTAGGAAATCCTACTCCCTTACTCTTATTTAAGAAGTCCAACTCCTTAGTTCATTAAATTTAACTCTTTAAATTTAACTATCTCAACGGGGATTAAAACTCCATTACACTGTGTGACCCTCAATGGTTCAGGGATACAGCTAGCCGTGGGCTCACAACTCCTTGTGACTCGGAACAACACTTTCCGACTTGCCCAACGAATCATGGTAAAGCGCCTAGCAACATCGCCCCATGATTCCCTAGGTATCACTGATAGTGCCTACAAGAACCAGTAGATTTTGGTTAGCGTACAGTACGGTCCCTTCATCCATATATCCCGATCGAATCAACAACCATTGGTATATCGAGAGTCGCTCAAGATTCGATAACTATGCAATACATCTTGAAGATCAAATTAGTGACATCGCATGTGCTACTAAGAAACCATTTCTTAAATCACATCAAGTACTCTGGCCAGAGATTTGTCACAGTAATATCTCCTCAGATCGCATAGGATATCCACACTCGCAAGTATGTGGTGAATCCTTGACAACAATGCATTGACTCCTATATGTGTCGTAACTGTACCCAATCTCGACACCTGATGACCCCCATAGAGTCGGTAAACGAGTCAAAGCACAGCACTAGCATATAGAGTCTCCATGATGTTTCAAGTCGTAAGGACTAATGGTGTACAACCAAAACCGCGGACTTTATCCACTCGATAAGTGATAACCACTTGGAAAGTCCGGATAGGGTAGTTCGATTATTCATCCTATGAATATCCATTTGCATGCTTCGAACATCTCCATGTTCCCTACCAATGAAACGTGGTACTCCGCATCGCAAATGCTAGTCTCAAACTCGAGCGATCCTTATCCTTATTATCGGACGGCTCAATCGACTAGGAACGGTTTTTAGAATATACAGTGACTATAAGATGTATTTCATGATAGACATCTCCATGTTCTACCACATCTTACATACACTATAGTATATTCAAGGTCTTTATCAAAACAACAATAGTATATCACAATATAACAATATGAAGTAATATAAAGTCATTGCCATAAAAGTGTAAATAATATTAAACAAAAGATTGTTTATACAAAGAGTCATCAAAGCCCATAGCCACACAGTTGGCTCACTGGGCACCCACTCTTACAATCTCCCACTTGCCCTATAGCCAACTAGTCATATTACGTAGACCCATTGCTTCGCGATGTTTGTCAAACAATGGTCCTGGCAAGGGCTTAGTAAGCGGATCAGCGATATTGTCTGCAGAGGCCACTCGTTCGACAATGATGTCTCCTCTTTCCACAATCTCCCGGATTATGTGGTATTTCCTCAGTACGTGTTTGGATCTTTGATGAGACCTTGGTTCCTTTGCTTGAGCAACGGCACCCGTGTTGTCACAGTACACCGGGACTGGACCAACAAATTCAGGAATGACGCCCAACTCTTGGACGAACTTCCTCATCCAAACGGCCTCTTTAGCAGCAGCTGATGCTGCAATGTATTCAGCCTCAGTGGTGGAATCCGCTGTGGTGTCCTGCTTGGAACTCTTCCAAGAGACAGCACCGCCATTGAGCATGAACACAAATCCAGAGGTTGACTTCGAGTCATCCACATCACTTTGGAAGCTAGAGTCGGTATAGCCTTCCAATTTGAGTTCTCGTCCTCCATAAACCATGAACATATTCTTAGTCCTTCGCAAGTACTTAAGAATGTCCTTCACGGCTTTCCAATGCATTTGACCAGGATTAGACTGATATCTGCTCGTGACACTCAGAGCAAATGCTACATCCGGTCTGGTAGATATCATCCCATACATGATACTACCTATAGCTGACGCATATGGTACATGTGTCATATTCTCTATCTCTTCATCAGTCTTGGGACACATAGACTTGGATAGAGAAACTCCATGACACATGGGTAGATGTCCTCTTTTGGACCCATCCATTGAAAACCGTTTCAATATGGTATCGATGTAGGTTGATTGAGTGAGTTCTATCATTCTCTTAGACCTATCTCTATAGATCTGTATCCCAAGAATGTAGGATGCCTCTCCCAAATCCTTCATCGAAAATCTACCTGATAACCATATCTTTGTTGACTGCAACATCCCTACATCATTCCCAATGAGTAGGATGTCATCAACATAAAGTACTAAGAATGTCACCGCATCCTTAACTACTTTCTTGTACACGCAAGGTTCCTCCGGGTTCTTGATGAAACCAAAATCTTTTATTGTTTCATCAAATTTCTGGTTCCAACTTCTTGATGTTTGTTTTAGACCATAAATTGATCTCTGAAGCTTGCATACCTTATGCTCGCTTCCCATGGATGTGTACCCCTCAGGCTGCTTCATATAGATTTCCTCCTTAATGTCTCCATTAAGAAAAGCAGTCTTCACATCCATTTGCCATATCTCATAGTCATACCATGCAGCTATGGCAATTAGGATTCTTATGGACTTGAACATTGCAACTGGTGAAAAGGTTTCGTCATAGTCAACTCCTTGCCTTTGAGTATAACCTTTAGCCACCAATCGCGCCTTGTAGGTCAATACCTTACCATCAGGCCCAAGCTTTCTTTTGTAGATCCATTTACACCCTATCGGAACAATTCCATCGGGAGGATCTACTAAAGACCAAACTTGGTTTGTATGCATCGAATCCAATTCTGACTGCATAGCTTCAAGCCATAAATTCGAATCCGCATCAGAAATTGCTTCCTTGAAGTTTCTTGGATCACATCCAATGTCGGGTTCATCTTGATCCCCTTCAAGAAGAAGACCATATCGAATAGGAGGTCTAGAAGTCCTCTCGGATCTTCTAGGTTCAGGCGTGTCCAGTAATGGTTCCTGAGGTGTAGGATCGTTATTTTGTATTTCGGGTTCTTCTCGAACTTCTTCGAGTTCCATCATCTCGCCTTTCTTATCCAATAAGAATTCCTTCTCCAAGAAGGTGGCATTCCTAGAAACAAACACCTTTGTTTCAGCAGGATAATAGAAATAATATCCGATTGAATTCTTCGGATACCCTACAAAATAACATAAGCTGGATCGACTATCCAACTTATCTCCCACTGTCCGCTTCACGTAAGCAGGACATCCCCAAATCCTCAAGTACGAATACTTAGGAGCTTTGCCATTCCATAACTCGTATGGTGTTTTGTCCACTGCTTTAGTGTGGACGTTGTTCAACAACAATACCGCCGTTTCAAGCGCATAGCCCCAAAACGAAGGTGGAAGCTCAGTGAAGCTCATCATAGATCGAACCATGTCCAACAAAGTTCGATTACGACGCTCCGATACACCATTAAGCTGTGGTGTCATAGGAGGAGTCCACTGAGAGAGAATCCCATTCTCTTTCAGATAGTCCAAAAACTCGGTACTCAAGTATTCTCCACCTCGATCCGATCGAAGTGCTTTAATACTTTTACCTAGCTTGTTTTCTACTTCAGCCTTGAATTCTTTGAACTTTTCAAATGCTTCAGACTTATATTTCATTAAATATAAATACCCATACCTTGAATAATCATCAGTAAAGGTAATGAAGTAGGTGTGGCCATGTTGAGTCCCTACTCTAAATGGACCATAAACATCTGTATGGATCAAATCCAACAGATTCTGACTACGCTCAGGTTTCCCCTTAAAAGGAGATTTAGTCATTTTTCCTTTTAGGCAGGATTCACAAGTAGGTAGAGAGTTAATATCAGACATATCAAACATGCCCTCTCCCACTAGCTTGTTCATCCTCCTTGAGGAAATATGACCCAGTCTAGCGTGCCAAAGGTTTGCCGGGTTTTGACTATCGATTTTCCTTTTGTTCGTTGTCGCCGGTTTATCAATATAATTTATTGGAACGTCTTTTAGTTTTAAGTTGTATAGATCGTTTTCAAGTTGTCCATTTCCAATCAAACATTCATTCTTGTAAATATTGCAAATCCCATTCACAAAATTGCAAGAATAACCATCTCTATCAAGCATAGAAATAGAAATAATATTTTTAATTAAATCTGGAACAAATAAAACATCTCTTAAAAGTAACTTAAAACCGTTCTGCAAAATTTAAATAAATATTTCCCATAGCTATGGATTTAACTCTGGAACCATTCCCGAGCCTTGACTGGGTCTCACCCATCCTTAGCCTATTACTTCTTATCATCATTTGCAACTCATTGCAAATATGAGATCTACATCTGGTATCCAATACCCAAGAAGTAGTATTAAAAATATTTATTTCAATGTATAACATACCCTTTGCAGTTCGCAACTGCTCGAGGTATTCCTTGCAGTTACGTTTCCAATAACCGGGTTTCTTGCAGTGATGGCAAACTTGTTTAGACTTGTCCAATTTTGTATGTAACATTTTGCCTTGAGATCATGGTCCAACCATTTCTCTAGTTACATCAGCCGGGGCTGTTTTCGGAGAAGCCTTTTCTAACACTTAGAAAATCTTTTCCGAACTTAGGACAATCTTAACTTATGGAATCATTCTGTATTTGTTTGCGCCAATAAGTTTGTTTTGTTGGAGAACAGAAATATGTGGATTACTGAGATGAAACAGACAAATATCAATGATTGTTTAAGCAATTTACTAAGACATAAAATAGGCGAAATTTAATTTTATGAATCTCACTCCCACTATTTTAACGATTTCACTACCCTCTAGTGAAAACGGGAAACTTTTTCCTTAGTGAGAACATGGAGTCCAATTGACAAACTTATGGTCCCGAATAATATCAGCCAACCATAATTCTCAAAAGGTAGAGCCCAATTGCTTCCAAAGCAACCCCCATGTGTTTACCTCATGTCCAATAAGGGCCCAATAATATGACGCCGTTTAAAGTGACATGTCAAGATGACCCATCAATATTAAGTTGTGATGGACGGTCGCCATGTGGATCCCCCAATAATATGAGCCGATCCCATGGGAGTTCCACCCAACTTACAACATTTGTCGATCCAATGTACAGCTTTCCGACGGACGGGCCCCCCCAATAATATGAGCCGGACCGTATCCGCGGGTAGCGTCACATACATTGACCGTTGATGGAAGGTGGGAACATTTAAACAAATTTAAATTTCCTTTATTTATCTTGATATAAATTTTAAATCATATTTAAAATGAGGGATTTTTAATTATAAAAATATTTGTCTCATCATATTCATTTTATTGCATGCTTGCCGGATTCACGCAATTTATGTCTAAACATGCATACAATCATAATATCAAATATTATATAGGATGATCGATTCCATTTCTAATTGACCCGTGGTTGCCAATCACGGGTCTTAGTCCAATCCTAGGTAATATGCAGTATGCAATGCAATCCTATTACATGTGCTTCCAATTTACATTTCTTCAGTCTTTATTGTCTGCTGGGCCCACCGTCTTCAAATCTTGATCTCCCACTAAATCTAATGTATTTACAATAAATAACAATGACAAGTAGGGATACATTTTTAGGGGTGGGAACGGGCTATAAACCAAGCCCACTTTTATTACATATGACATTCATATCGGGCCATAAACCAGGCCCATTAATAAAACCAACAACAATAAAAACAAAATGTAAATTCCTAACATACACCTACAAAATTGGTCATGGCAATCGATCATCCTTATCCAATAACATTTAATTCAAAATTAATTTATTGGATAACATGCAGTGGCAATTCAAATTTAAACAAGATAAAATCATATTTTATATATAAAATCTCATTTCACATATAAAATCATATTTTATCTCTATATCAAATAAAATCATATTTTATCTATAAAATCCAATTTTACAAATAAAATCATATTTTACTCAATATATCATAAGATCATATCTTATCATCAATTGTACCAAAATAATTGATTTCAAAATTCAATTTACGGATAAAACATTAAAATTTTCCAAAAATTCAAATTTATCCAAAATCAATTTTAAAATTTACGGACTCGAACAATTCGATCCGAAATCTCGTGAACCAATAAAAAACAATTTTTGACCGGACCAAAAATAAAATTTTAACATATTAAAATTAATTTTTAATAAAAATATAATTTTTCCCGCGGGCCGCCCGTGACACTCCCGGGCCGGCCCGCACCCGGGGCGCGGGCCGGGGGCAGCCCGGCTGCCCCCTTAGGGCAGCAACAATTGCTGCCCTGGCGGCGCCTAGCGCCGCCCCTGGGCGGCGCCGTGCGCCGTCCTGGGCGGCGCCGAACGCCGCCCCTGGGCGGCGCTGTGCGCCGCCCTGGGCAACGCCGAGCGCTGCCCTGCGCAGCGCCCAGCGCTGCGCTGGGCAGCGCACGGCGCTGCCCTGGGCGGCGCCGTGCGCCGCCCTGGGCGGCGACGGTCGCCGTCCTGGGCGGCGCCGTGCGCCCCCTTTGGGCGGCGCCGTGCGCCGCCCGGGGCAGCAACAATTGCTGCCCCACCGGGCAGCGATCCAATCGCTGCCCGGGTTTTGCCCCGAAAAAATATTTTTTTTTTTTTTATTTAAAAATATTTATTTTGTTTTCCAAAAACCGAGATTCAAAAATTTTGTACAATCGATTAATTTAATCGTTTGATCTGAGCAACCTGGCTCTGATACCACTGTTGGAAAAACTGGCGGTCAGATCAATCACGATTGATACCCGGTGCAGCGGAAGTTTAAAATTTTTATCATGGAACAATTCCATGGTGTGGGTATCAACCATTCAACGATTAAATTATTGTGTGTGTAAAATTCAAATAACAATTAATTAAATTTTACCTTCAATCTCGAAGCGAGATTAATGGACACCACACAGATTTCTCTGCGCTTCTTGTATCTCCCAGGAACTGATGAACTCCTTCAATCAGGTCCACGAATGAGGTTTTAAATCCCTCTGATAGATTGCACTAGAAAATCTATCAGAAGTTTTCTGCGAAGAGATTAAACGAATCTGATTCGTTATTCCTGACTGCGATTCAAAATCACAGACCGAAATTTCTCGGGCAGAGGTAGGGAGGGGTCGGCCGATTGCTTTTTGAGAGAGAGGAGGGTTCGAAATTTCTGTCTCAAAAATAATGACCTGTTGTGTGTAATTTCTGTACTGAAATAACTTATTTATAATGCAGGCCACTAACACCTTAGGGCCCATTAGTCATAAGCTAGGGCCCGACAAGCAAAGCCCGCACGTTCAGAAATTAATATAAAATTCATCGTGACTCCGATCGATGAACCAATTTCACCAATGTGCACAGAAACCATTTCTGCACATTTTAAAGTCAAAATAAATTTTCCTGAATCCGAATTCAGTGGTTTCCAAAAATGTCCATCCCTATGTCATTTTAGGAAATCCTACTCCCTTACTCTTATTTAAGAAGTCCAACTCCTTAGTTCATTAAATTTAACTCTTTAAATTTAACTATCTCAACGGGGATTAAAACTCCATTACACTGTGTGACCCTCAATGGTTCAGGGATACAGCTAGCCGTGGGCTCACAACTCCTTGTGACTCGGAACAACACTTTCCGACTTGCCCAACGAATCATGGTAAAGCGCCTAGCAACATCGCCCCATGATTCCCTAGGTATCACTGATAGTGCCTACAAGAACCAGTAGATTTTGGTTAGCGTACAGTACGGTCCCTTCATCCATATATCCCGATCGAATCAACAACCATTGGTATATCGAGAGTCGCTCAAGATTCGATAACTATGCAATACATCTTGAAGATCAAATTAGTGACATCGCATGTGCTACTAAGAAACCATTTCTTAAATCACATCAAGTACTCTGGCCAGAGATTTGTCACACTAATATCTCCTCAGATCGCATAGGATATCCACACTCGCAAGTATGTGGTGAATCCTTGACAACAATGCATTGACTCCTATATGTGTCGTAACTGTACCCAATCTCGACACCTGATGACCCCCATAGAGTCGGTAAACGAGTCAAAGCACAGCACTAGCATATAGAGTCTCCATGATGTTTCAAGTCGTAAGGACTAATGGTGTACAACCAAAACCGCGGACTTTATCCACTCGATAAGTGATAACCACTTGGAAAGTCCGGATAGGGTAGTTCGATTATTCATCCTATGAATATCCATTTGCATGCTTCGAACATCTCCATGTTCCCTACCAATGAAACGTGGTACTCCGCATCGCAAATGCTAGTCTCAAACTCGAGCGATCCTTATCCTTATTATCGGACGGCTCAATCGACTAGGAACGGTTTTTAGAATATACAGTGACTATAAGATGTATTTCATGATAGACATCTCCATGTTCTACCACATCTTACATACACTATAGTATATTCAAGGTCTTTATCAAAACAACAATAGTATATCACAATATAACAATATGAAGTAATATAAAGTCATTGCCATAAAAGTGTAAATAATATTAAACAAAAGATTGTTTATACAAAGAGTCATCAAAGCCCATAGCCACACAGTTGGCTCACTGGGCACCCACTCTTACAAGAACCCATCTTTGCACTGTTTGATTTGTAATCCGAGGAAATAGTTAAGTTTCCCCATCATGCTCATCTCAAAGTGTTCCTGCATAAGCTTGGAGAAATCTTGACAAAGAGTTTCGTCAGTAGAACCAAAAATTATATCATCAACATACATTTGCACGATCAAAAGATCATTTTTGACATTTTTGGTAAATAAGGTAATGTCGATCTTTCCTCTTGAAAAACCATTTGAAAGCAAGAAAGTAGACAGTTTATTATACCAAGCTCGAGGAGCTTGTTTCAAACCATACAATGCTTTGTTTAGTCTAAACACATGATCAGGCAAAGAAAGTTCAACAAAGCCATCAGGTTGCTCAATATAAACCTCTTCTTTCAATTCACCATTAAGAAAGGCACTTTTGACATCCATTTGAAATAACTTAAAATTTCTAGAGCAAGCAAAAGCAAGTAGCATGCGAATGGATTCTAGTCTAGCAACAGGCGCATAAGTTTCATCATAATCTATGCCTTCTTCTTGACTATATCCTTTAGCAACAAGCCTAGCTTTATTTCTAGTGATAGTGCCATGCTCATCAAGTTTATTTCTAAACACCCATTTAGTGCCAATGATAGATCTATCATGCGGCCTAGGAACAAGAATCCAAACATTATTGCGTTTAAACTCATTCAACTCATCTTGCATCGCAATTATCCATGCATCATCTAACAAAGCATCATCTATGCATTTAGGTTCAACATGCGAGACAAAGGCAAGATGATTACAAATATTATTAAGAGAAGAACGAGTGGCTACTCCCTTTGAAGGACTTCCGATGATAAGATCCATTGGGTGATCTTTGTGAAGCGTCCAATCCTTCGAAAGTGGTGTTTCCTCAACGGAAACATCTATATCATTTAGGCTTGAGGAAGCCAACTCTTCTTCGAGTAATTCTACATCATCAATGTTAGTGCGAACAATAGTAGACATAGATTCATCAAAAATAACATGCATAGATTCTTCAACAAGTAAAGTGCATTTATTAAAAACTCTAAAGGCCTTACTTGAGGTAGAATATCCGAGAAAGATACCTTTGTCGGATTTGGCATCAAATTTGCCAAGGTTGTCCTTACCATTGTTATGGATGTAGCATTTGGAACCGAAAGCTCGAAAGTAAGAAATGTTAGGCTTTCTCCCTCTCCATAATTCATATGGAGTTTTCTTGAGAATTGGCCTTATTGATACACGATTAATGATGTAACAGGCAGTGTTCATTGCTTTAGCCCAAAAATATTTTGGTAGAGAATGCTCACATATCATGGTCCTCGCAATCTCCACAAGTGTCTTATTTTTCCTCTCAACGACCCCGTTTTGTTGAGGAGTCCTAGGACAAGAAAAATTATGACCGATGCCTTTCTCTTCACAAAAGTTTGAAAAACTCTCATTTTGAAATTCAGTTCCGTGGTCACTACGGATCTGCTTTATTAAAAGATTTTTCTCATTCTCAACTCGTTTGACAAAAGTTTTAAAATAATCAAAGGCATCATTTTTGTGGGCTAAAAACAATGTCCAAGTGTAACGTGAAAAATAATCTACAATGACAAATACATAAAGCTTCCCTCCTAGGCTAGCGTTCCTCGAGGGACCACATAGATCTAGGTGAAGAAGTTCAAGGGGCATAGAAGTAGATATAAAATTTTTGCTTTTAAAAGATTCCCTTATATGTTTGCCAAGTTGACATGCATCACAAATAGAATCTAATTTTAAATTGAGTTTTGGCATACCAACAACTAAATCAAGTTTAAAAAGTTTTTCTATGGTACTAGGACCAACATGACCTAGTCGTCTATGCCAAAGAATGTTGTCATCAACATTCAAGGATACAAGGCTTTTAATATTTGATAAAGATAAATTGTTTAAAGAAATCTTGTAAACATTTTCACTTCTATATCCTTTGAAATTTATGGATTTGTCACTAATAAATGATACAGTGCAGTGTTGGGGAGTGAATTTGACTTCATAACCTCTATCGCACAATTGACTTATGCTTAGTAGATTATGCTTAAGTTCTTTCACTAGGAGTACATCATCAATTAGGCAAGAATTAGATATACCTATTGAGCCGATACCTTCAATGACTCCTTTGTTGTTGTCTCCAAAGGTGACTGTTCCCTTCTCCTTAGGTTTGACTGATTGGAGTAGATCCTTGTTCCCCGTCATATGTCTAGAACATCCACTGTCTAGATACCATATGCTAGGGAGAACAGTTTTCCTAGTTCCCTGAAAAGAATTGTTTTGGTACCCTTTAGTTCTTTTGGGTCCACAATGTTAGAAAAGAGAGATACAAAATAGACTTCTAAGAGTACAGTCTCTCATAGCAACATCATCGCCACTTTCTAAGAGTGCTCCCAGTAGTAGGTAGGGCATATGGCCACTTTAAAAACCTATTTCCTTGGACAGAGCAACGTTCAACAGGGAGACCAGCCGCAAGTCAAGGCATTTTTAAGCCGGTCTATATTGAACTCCCTTAGATTGTGATCTCATAATGCCGACTAATGAGTTGTTAAGTACTCTTAGGCCTCCATTTCATATAGCTCTTTTGAACATATTGATATTTCAATGATCTGCATTTATGTCTAACATGACCAGATTTGCAACAATAAGAACAAGTAGGGGGTGATCTCATCTTAGACTTAGCTATTAGACTAGCAAAGTCTATAGACTTCTTACCATAGCCTATTTCTCCCTTATCAAAGCTACATTTCTGCATGCTAAGTAGGTTGTTCAATTTATTGCTACTCACATTGAATTTATCGAATGATTTTTCTAGGTGATCTAGGTCATCCTTAAGTCTAAGGTTATCATGCTCCTTAGTTTCTAATTCCTTTTTAAGATTTCTATTCTCTTTTCTAAGAACCTTAGCCATATCAAACATATCTTTATAAGCATGTAAGAGTTCATTTTAAGTAGGTACCTCGTCATCGTCGTCAGAGATGATGTCATCACTCTTAGCCATGAAGCAGAGGTTTGCTTCCTCGTCGTCGTCGTCGCTATCACTCCAGGTAGCTAGTAGGTCTTTCTTCTTTCCTTTTTCCACTTTCTTCTTGAGTGGGCATTCATTGGCGTAGTGACCTTGTTGTTGACAGTTGTAGCAGGTCACTTCTCTTTCAGGTTTCTTGTCTTTCTTGAATTTGTTTCCTCGCATGAATTTCTTGAATTTTCTTGCGAGGAGAGCCATGTCATCATCGTCATCTTCTTCGACTTGTGTAGTCAAAGCTATCCCTTTGTGCTTGACATCTTCTTTCTTTGATTCTTTTCTTGTGGACACTTCTAACTCATGGGTTTTTAGGGTCCCATGTAGTTGATCAAGATCATAGGCGGCAGTGTCCCCTTTGTTGGATTCGATGATGGCGGTTCTCTTTGCATCCCATTCTTTTGGTAGGGCACGAAGAGCTCTCCTCCAAACTTGCTTGGTAGGATATTGTTCTCCCAATTGTGCTAACTCATTGATGATTTGAGTAAGCCTTCGGAACATGGTGTCAACATCTTCATTGGATTCCATCTCAAATGTTTCGTATTTGAGTTGGAGTAAGTCGTGTAAGAGTGGGTGCCCAGTGAGCCAACTGTGTGGCTATGGGCTTTGTTGACTCTTTGTATAAACAATCTTTTGTTTAATATTATTTACACTTTTATGGCAATGACTTTATATTACTTCATATTGTTATATTGTGATATACTATTGTTGTTTTGATAAAGACCTTGAATATACTATAGTGTATGTAAGATGTGGTAGAACATGGAGATGTCTATCATGAAATACATCTTATAGTCACTGTATATTCTAAAACCGTTCCTAGTCGATTGAGCCGTCCGATAATAAGGATAAGGATCGCTCGAGTTTGAGACTAGCATTTGCGATGCGGAGTACCACGTTTCATTGGTAGGAAACATGGAGATGTTCGAAGCATGCAAATGGATATTCATAGGATGAATAGTCGAACTACCCTATCCGGACTTTCCAAGTGGTTATCACTTATCGAGTGGATAAAGTCCGCGGTTTTGGTTGTACACCATTAGTCCTTACGACTTGAAACATCATGGAGACTCTATATGCTAGTACTGTGCTTTGACTCGTTTACCGACTCTGAGGGGGTCATCAGGTGTCGAGATTGGGTACAGTTACGACACATATAGGAGTCAATGCATTGTTGTCAAGGATTCACCACATACTTGCGAGTGTGGATATCCTATGCGATCTGAGGAGATATTAGTGTGATAAATCTCTGGCCAGAGTAATTGATGTGATTTAAGAAATGGTTTCTTAGTAGCACATGCGATGTCACTAATTTGATCTTCAAGATGCATTGCATAGTTATCGAATCTTGAGCGACTCTCGATATACCAATGGTTGTTGATTCGATCGGGATATATGGATGAAGGGACCGTACTGTACGCTAACCAAAATCTACTGGTTCTTGTAGGCACTATCAGTGATACCTAGGGAATCATGGGGCGATGTTGCTAGGCGCTTTACCATGATTCGTTGGGCAAGTCGGAAAGTGTTGTTCCGAGTCACAAGGAGTTGTGAGCCCACGGCTAGCTGTATCCCTGAACCATTGAGGGTCACACAGTGTAATGGAGTTTTAATCCCCGTTGAGATAGTTAAATTTAAAGAGTTAAATTTAATGAACTAAGGAGTTGGACTTCTTAAATAAGAGTAAGGGAGTAGGATTTCCTAAAATGACATAGGGATGGACATTTTTGGAAACCACTGAATTCGGATTCAGGAAAATTTATTTTGACTTTAAAACGTGCAGAAATGGTTTCTGTGCGCATTGGTGAAATCGTTTCATCAATCGGAGTCACGATGAATTTTATATTAATTTCTGAACGAGTGGGCTTTGCTTGTCGGGCCCCAGCTTATGACTAATGGGCCCTAAGGTGTTAGTGGCCTGCATTATAAATAAGTTATTTCAGTACAGAAATTACACACAACAGGTCATTATTTTGAGAGACAAAAATTCGAAAAACCCTAGCCCCTATTCTCTCACAATTCGGCCGAACCCTCCCCATACTCTGCCCGAGAAATTCCGGTCTGTGATTTTGAATTGCAGTCAGGAATAACGAATCAAATTCGTGTATTCTCTTCGCAGAAAACTTCTGATAGATTTTCTAGTGCAATCTATCAGAGGGATTAAACCTCTGTTCGTGGACCTGATTGAAGGCGTTCATCGGTTCCAGGGAGAGACAACAAGAGCAGAATTGTTCTGTTGGTGTCCATTAATCTCGTTGCGAGATTTGAGGTAAAATTTATTTAATTGTTATTTAAATTTTACACACACGTAATTCAATCGATGAACGGTTGATACCCATACCATGGAAACGTTCCATGAAAAAAATTTTAAACTTCCGCTGCACCGGGTATCAATCGTAATTGGTCTGGGAACTCGCCAGTTTTCCAACAGTGGTATCAGAGCCAGGTTGCTCAGATCAATCGATTGAATTAATCAATTGTACAAAATTTTTGAGTCTCGGTTTTTGAAACAAAATAAATATTTTTAATAAAAAAAAAAATTTTTTTCCGGGGGGCGAAACCCGGGCAGCGATTGGATCGCTGCCCGGAGGGGGCAGCGATGGTCGCTGCCCCCAGGGGCGGCGCACGGCGCCGCCCAAAGGGGGCGCACGGCGCCGCCCAGGGCGGCGACCGTCGCCGCCCAGGGCGGCGCACGGCGCTGCCTAGCGCAGCGCTGGGCGCTGCGCAGGGCAGCGCTCGGCGCTGCCCAGGGCAACGCACAGCGCTGCCCAGGGCGGCGCACAGCGCCGCCCAGGGGCGGCGCTCGGCGCCGCCCAGGGCGACGCACGGCGCCGCCCAGCGGCGGCGCCAGGCGCCGCCAGGGCAGCAAACGTTGCTGCCCTAAGGGGGCAGCCGGGCTGCCCCCGGCCCGCGCCCCGGGTGCGGGCCGGCCCGGGAGTGTCCCGGGCGGCCCGCGGGAAAAAATTATATTTTAATTTTAATATTTAAAATTTTATTTTTGGTCCGGTCAAAAATTGTTTTTGATTGGTTCACGAGATTTCGGATCGAATTGTTCGAGTCCGTAAATTTTAAAATTGATTTTGGATAAATTTGAATTTTTGGAAAATTTTAATATTTTATCCGTAAATTGAATTTTGAAATCAATTATTTTGGTACAATTGATAATAAGATATGATCTTATGATATATTAGATAAAATATGATTTTATTTGTAAAATTGGATTTTATAGATAAAATATGATTTTATTTGATATGGAGATAAAATATGATTTTATATGTGAAATGTGATTTTATATATAAAATATGATTTTATCTTGTTTAAATTTGAATTGCCACAGCATGTTATCCAATAAATTAATTTTGAATTAAATGTTATTGGATAAGGATGATCGATTGCCATGACCAATTTTGTAGGTGTATGTTAGGAATTTACATTTTGTCTTTATTGTTGTTGGTTTTATTAATGGGCCTGGTTTATGGCCCGATATGAATGTCATATGTAATAAAAGTGGGCTTGGTTTATAGCCCGTTCCCACCCCCTAAAAATGTATCCCCTACTTGTCATTGTTATTTAATTGTAAATACATTAGATATAGTGGGAGATCAAGATTTGAAGATGGTGGGCCCAGCAGACAATGAAGACTGAAGAAATGTAAATTGGAAGCATATGTAATAGGATTGCATTTGCATACTGCATATTACCTAGGATTGGACTAAGACCCGTGATTGGCAACCACGGGTCAATTAGAAATGGAATCGATCATCCTATATAATATGTGATATTATGATTGTATGCATGTTTAGACATAAATTGCGTGAATCCGGCAATGCATGCAATAAATTAAATATGATGAGACAAATATTTTTATAAATAAAATCCCTCATTTTAAATATGATTTAAAATTTATATCAAGATAAATAAAGGAAATTTAAATATTGTTTAAATGTTCCTACCTTCCATCAACGGTCAATGTATGTGATGCTACCCGCGGATACGGTCCGGCTCATATTATTGGGGGGGCCCGTCCGTCGGAAAGCTGTACATTGGATCGACAAATGTTGTAAGTTGGGTGGAACTCCCATGGGATCGGCTCATATTATTGGGGGATCCACATGGCGACCGTCCATCACAACTTAATATTGATGGGTCATCTTGACATGTCACTTTAAACGGCGTCATATTATTGGGCCCTTATTGGACATGAGGTAAATACATGGGGGTTGCTTTGGAAGCAATTGGGCTCTACCTTTTGAGAATTATGGTTGGCTGATATTATTCGGGACCATAAGTTTGTCAATTGGACTCCATGTTCTCACTAAGGAAAAAGTTTCCCGTTTTCACTAGAGGGTGGTGAAATCGTTAAAATAGTGGGAGTGAGATTCATAAAATTAAATTCGCCTATTTTATGTCTTAGTAAATTATTTAAACAATCATCGATAATTGTCTGTTTTATCTCAGTAATCCACATGTTTCTGTTCTCCAACAAAACAAACTTATTGACGCAAACAATACAGAATGATTCCATAAGTTAAGATTGTCCTAAGTTCGGAAAAAGATTTTCTAAGTGTTAGAAAAGGCTTCTCCGAAAACAGCCCCGGCTGATGTAACTGCCGAAAGGTTGGCCGAACTAGAGAAATGGTTGGACCATGATCTCAAGGCCAAATGTTACATGCAAAATTGGACAAGTCTAAACAAGTTTGCCATCATTGCAAGAAACCCGGTCATTGGAAACGTAACTGCAAGGAATACCTCAAGCAGTTGCGAACTGCAAAGGGTATGTTTTACATTAAAAATGTTTTTCTTAATACTACTTCTTGGGTATTGGATACCAGATGTAGATCTCATATTTGCAATGAGTTGCAAATGATGACAAGAAGTAATAGGCTAAGGATGGGTGAGACCCAGTCAAGGCTCGGGAATGGTTCCAGAGATAAATCCAAAGCTATAGGAGACATTTTTGCAGAACGGTTTTAAGAGATGTTTTATTTGTTCCAGATTTAATTAAAAACATTATTTCTATTTCTATGCTTGATAGAGATGGTTATTCTTGCAATTTTGTGAATGGGATTTGCAATATTTACAAGAATGAATGTTTGATTGGAAATGGACAACTTGAAAACGATCTATACAACTTAAAACTAAAAGACGTTCCAGTAAATTGTATTGACAAACCGGCGACAACAAACAAAAGGAAAATCGATAGTCAAAACCCGGCAAACCTTTGGCACGCTAGACTAGGTCATATTTCCTCAAGGAGGATGAACAAGCTAGTGGGAGAAGGCATGTTTGATATGTCTGATGTTAACTCTCTACCTACTTGTGAATCCTGCCTAAAAGGAAAAATGACTAAATCTCCTTTTAAGGGGAAACCTGAGCGTAGTCAGAATCTGTTGGATTTGATCCATACAGATGTTTGTGGTCCATTTAGAGTAGGGACTCAACATGGCCACACCTACTTCATTACCTTTACTGATGATTATTCAAGGTATGGGTATTTATATTTAATGAAATATAAGTCTGAAGCATTTGAAAAGTTCAAAGAATTCAAGGCTGAAGTAGAAAACAAGCTAGGTAAAAGTATTAAAGCACTTCGATCGGATCGAGGTGGAGAATACTTGAGTACCGAGTTTTTGGACTATCTAAAAGAGAATGGGATTCTCTCTCAGTGGACTCCTCCTATGACGCCACAGCTTAATGGTGTATCGGAGCGTCGTAATCGAACTTTGTTGGACATGGTTCGATCCATGATGAGCTTCACTGAGCTTCCACCTTCGTTTTGGGGCTATGCGCTTGAAACGGCGGTATTGTTGTTGAACAACGTCCACACTAAAGCAGTGGACAAAACACCATACGAGTTATGGAATGGCAAAGCTCCTAAGTATTCGTACTTGAGGATTTGGGGATGTCCTGCTTACGTGAAGCGGACAGTGGGAGATAAGTTGGATAGTCGATCCAGCTTGTGTTATTTTGTGGGGTATCCGAAGAATTCAATCGGATATTATTTCTATTATCCTGCTGAAACAAAGGTGTTTGTTTCACGGAATGCCACCTTCTTGGAGAAGGAGTTCTTATTGGATAAGAAAGGCGAGATGATGGAACTCGAAGAAGTTCGAGAAGAACCCGAAATACAAAATAACGATCCCACACCTCAGGAACCATTGCTGGACACGCCTGCACCTAGAAGATCCGAGAGGACTTCTAGACCTCCAGTTCGATATGGTCTTCTTCTTGAAGAGGGTCAAGATGAACCCGACATTGGATGTGATCCAAGAAGCTTCAAGGAAGCAATTTCTGATGCGGATTCGAATTTATGGCTTGAAGCTATGCAATCAGAATTGGATTCGATGCATACTAACCAAGTCTGGACTTTAGTGGATCCTCCCGATGAAATTGTTCCAATAGGGTGTAAATGGATCTACAAAAGAAAGCTTGGGCCTGATGGTAAGGTATTGACCTACAAGGCGCGATTGGTGGCGAAAGGTTATACTCAAAGGCAAGGAGTTGACTATGATGAAACCTTTTCACCAGTCGCAATGTTCAAGTCCATAAGAATCCTAATTGCCATAGCTGCATGGTATGACTATGAGATATGGCAGATGGATGTGAAGACTGCTTTTCTTAATGGAGACATTAAGGAAGAAATCTATATGAAGCAGCCTGAGGGGTACACATCCATGGGAAGCGAGCATAAGGTATGCAAGCTTCAGAGATCAATTTATGGTCTAAAACAAGCATCAAGAAGTTGGAACCAGAAATTTGATGAAACAATTAAAGACTTTGGTTTCATCAAGAACCCGGAGGAACCTTGCGTGTACAAGAAAGTAGTTAAGGATGCGGTGACATTCTTAGTACTTTATGTTGATGACATCCTACTCATTGGGAATGATGTAGGGATGTTGCAGTCAACAAAGATATGGTTATCAGGTAGATTTTCGATGAAGGATTTGGGTGAGGCATCCTACATTCTTGGGATACAGATCTATAGGGATAGATCTAAGAGAATGATAGGACTCACTCAAGCAACCTACATCGATACCATATTGAAACGGTTTTCAATGGATGGGTCCAAGAGAGGACATCTACCCATGTGTCATGGAGTTTCTCTATCCAAGTCTATGTGTCCCAAGACTGATGCAGAGATAGAGAATATGACACATGTACCATATGCGTCAGCTATAGGTAGTATCATGTATGGGATGATATCTACCAGACCGGATGTAGCATTTGCTCTGAGTGTCACGAGCAGATATCAGTCTAATCCTGGTCAGATGCATTGGAAAGCCGTGAAGGACATTCTTAAGTACTTGCGAAGGACTAAGAATATGTTCATGGTTTATGGAGGACGAGAACTCAAACTGGAAGGCTATACCGACTCTAGCTTCCAAAGTGATGTGGATGACTCGAAGTCAACCTCTGGATTTGTGTTCATGCTCAATGGCGGTGCTGTCTCTTGGAAGAGTTCCAAGCAGGACACCACAGCGGATTCCACCACTGAGGCTGAATACATTGCAGCATCAGCTGCTGCTAAAGAGGCCGTTTGGATGAGGAATTTCGTCCAAGAGTTGGGCGTCATTCCTGAATTTGTTGGTCCAGTCCCGGTGTACTGCGACAACACGGGTGCCGTTGCTCAAGCAAAGGAACCAAGGTCTCATCAAAGATCCAAACACGTACTGAGGAAATACCACATAATCCGGGAGATTGTGGAAAGAGGAGACATCAGTGTCGAACGAGTGGCCTCTGCAGACAATATCGCTGATCCACTTACTAAGCCTTTGCCAGGACCATTGTTTGACAAACATCGCGAAGCAATGGGTCTACGTAGTATGACTAGTTGGCTATAGGGCAAGTGGGAGATTGTAAGAGTGGGTGCCCAGTGAGCCAACTGTGTGGCTATGGGCTTTGTTGACTCTTTGTATAAACAATCTTTTGTTTAATATTATTTACACTTTTATGGCAATGACTTTATATTACTTCATATTGTTATATTGTGATATACTATTGTTGTTTTGATAAAGACCTTGAATATACTATAGTGTATGTAAGATGTGGTAGAACATGGAGATGTCTATCATGAAATACATCTTATAGTCACTGTATATTCTAAAACCGTTCCTAGTCGATTGAGCCGTCCGATAATAAGGATAAGGATCGCTCGAGTTTGAGACTAGCATTTGCGATGCGGAGTACCACGTTTCATTGGTAGGGAACATGGAGATGTTCGAAGCATGCAAATGGATATTCATAGGATGAATAGTCGAACTACCCTATCCGGACTTTCCAAGTGGTTATCACTTATCGAGTGGATAAAGTCCGCGGTTTTGGTTGTACACCATTAGTCCTTACGACTTGAAACATCATGGAGACTCTATATGCTAGTACTGTGCTTTGACTCGTTTACCGACTCTGAGGGGGTCATCAGGTGTCGAGATTGGGTACAGTTACGACACATATAGGAGTCAATGCATTGTTGTCAAGGATTCACCACATACTTGCGAGTGTGGATATCCTATGCGATCTGAGGAGATATTAGTGTGATAAATCTCTGGCCAGAGTAATTGATGTGATTTAAGAAATGGTTTCTTAGTAGCACATGCGATGTCACTAATTTGATCTTCAAGATGCATTGCATAGTTATCGAATCTTGAGCGACTCTCGATATACCAATGGTTGTTGATTCGATCGGAATATATGGATGAAGGGACCGTACTGTACGCTAACCAAAATCTACTGGTTCTTGTAGGCACTATCAGTGATACCTAGGGAATCATGGGGCGATGTTGCTAGGCGCTTTACCATGATTCGTTGGGCAAGTCGGAAAGTGTTGTTCCGAGTCACAAGGAGTTGTGAGCCCACGGCTAGCTGTATCCCTGAACCATTGAGGGTCACACAGTGTAATGGAGTTTTAATCCCCGTTGAGATAGTTAAATTTAAAGAGTTAAATTTAATGAACTAAGGAGTTGGACTTCTTAAATAAGAGTAAGGGAGTAGGATTTCCTAAAATGACATAGGGATGGACATTTTTGGAAACCACTGAATTCGGATTCAGGAAAATTTATTTTGACTTTAAAACGTGCAGAAATGGTTTCTGTGCGCATTGGTGAAATCGTTTCATCAATCGGAGTCACGATGAATTTTATATTAATTTCTGAACGAGTGGGCTTTGCTTGTCGGGCCCCAGCTTATGACTAATGGGCCCTAAGGTGTTAGTGGCCTGCATTATAAATAAGTTATTTCAGTACAGAAATTACACACAACAGGTCATTATTTTGAGAGACAAAAATTCGAAAAACCCTAGCCCCTATTCTCTCACAATTCGGCCGAACCCTCCCCATACTCTGCCCGAGAAATTCCGGTCTGTGATTTTGAATTGCAGTCAGGAATAACGAATCAAATTCGTGTATTCTCTTCGCAGAAAACTTCTGATAGATTTTCTAGTGCAATCTATCAGAGGGATTAAACCTCTGTTCGTGGACCTGATTGAAGGCGTTCATCGGTTCCAGGGAGAGACAACAAGAGCAGAATTGTTCTGTTGGTGTCCATTAATCTCGTTGCGAGATTTGAGGTAAAATTTATTTAATTGTTATTTAAATTTTACACACACGTAATTCAATCGATGAACGGTTGATACCCATACCATGGAAACGTTCCATGAAAAAAATTTTAAACTTCCGCTGCACCGGGTATCAATCGTAATTGGTCTGGGAACTCGCCAGTTTTCCAACAAGTCGATCTTTGTCTCTTTCACTTGGTTGGTGCCTTCGTGACATATCTCTAGCTTGTCCCATATCTCTTTAGCGGATGAGCACATCGATATCCGGTTGTACTCGTTCATATCTAAAGAATAATGCAAGATATTCATAGCTTTAGCATTTTGCGAAATTAATTTCATGTCCTCTTTTGAAAAGTCATCCATTCCCTTAGGAATTTCAACCCCATCAACTATTTTCATAGGTGTATAGGGACCTTTCACCGTCACTTTCCATAGGTCATAGTCTACGTATTGGATATATAGGGACATACGATTTTTCCAATACCCGTAGTTTATGCCATTAAAAAGAGGAGGACGATTAGTAGATTGCCCTTGAGCATAATCACTCGCTAGGTTTGCCATAAAAAGGATTTGAAAAGTATTTTCAAATGGCTCTGATACCACTTGTTAGAACCTAATGGGGGGGGGGGGATTTAGGTTCTATTGACAACTTTAGCAATTTAAAGCGATTATGCAAGTACGCAAGCAGAAGACTTAAGCAATCAAATAATAAGTGCGGTAAATAAATGCGTAATGTAAATAAAGCAGTAAAAGGGATAAGAGATGTTTATGGAAGTTCGACGATAAATCGTCTACGTCTCCCCTTCTTGGTTAAGTCGATTAACCAAGGATCCACTAGCACTTCGAACGTCTTGGCCTTGATGGCTCCAAGGATAGCCTTACAACTTGACACGATCACCGCGCCGATACAACTCAACACTCTTGGCCTTAAGGGCTCCAAGGATAGCCTCAACACTCGTAAAATACACTTGGCTTCACACACAAGTGTTTACAAAACCGAGCAACCAACTCACAAACTAACAACCCTCGATATTACAACCCCGAATACAACTCGATATGTGAATATATTTTGAACACTCAAAAGGGGCTACAAATTGCTCAACAAATGGATTGAATGATGCTTGAGAGGATTGAGAGACTTGAAGATGTTGGGATGGATTGAATGGCCTCGGAATGCCTCCTTTTATAGCTGAAATTTTGGCATCGATCGGAACTTCCGATCCCTGCATCGGAGCTTCCGAAATTTGAATTCTGAGACACGCGGGTGTACAGGATCGGAACGTCCGATCCACTTCGGAGCTTCCGATCGGCGCAATAAATATGGTGTCGGGCAAAAGTCTTTCGGACAAGATTATCAGGCGACCGTTCAGGATCGGAACGTCCGATCACGTTCGGTGCTTTCGATCGGCTTCACTTCGTTGCCTCCGATCTGCTTCCGAACAATATAATATTACATAGAAAATGATCGGACCTTCCGAACTAAGATCGGAGCTTCCGAACCTGTTCTTCGTAGCTTCCGTTCTGCATTCCGAACAATATAAAAAATCCCTGAAATAGATCGGAACTTCCAAACCATGATCGGAGCTTCCGATCCACCCTTAGCTTCCGAAGATGCTTCTGATCATGATCGGAGGTTCCGATCTCCAATCGGAGCTTCCGATCCCGTAGCACTAAACTTCTTCGAATTTTGTTTCTGATCTTGAGTATGAATTTAGTATTAATTCATCTTGAAAATTTTAACTCTGTAATAAGCTCAATGTAAATATTAGTAACATTTTAACCTAGATTTGTTAATCATCAAAACATAGAGAAATAAGACTTGTTAATGCATTAAAAACATTAATCTCATAATTTGAGATTTATATGCGTTTAAGGCGTAACAAAAATATTATTGTCAAGCTTCGAAATACCATATAAAATAACATCAACATAAAATCTATTATCCAAAATCTCACTAATCGCAATAGTCCAATACTTTGATGCTAATTTGACTCTCGAACTCGATCAATCCTTATACTCCAACTTCTTCACAAGTACATAGACAAATACAAATTAGAAAAACCATTAAAAAAGTGCAACAAAATATCCAATAAAAATTAAAAACCATCCTGCAACCACCATTATTTGCAACATCATCTCCAATAAAAATTAAAAACCATCCTGCAATATAAAAATTGAAGTCACTATCACAAAGTAATATAAGCAAACAGAAAATTAAATGCAGCCACCATTCTTTGCGTCATCATGATTTCATAATTTGTGTTCCTTACTGTTGAGAGGGAATATGTCGTAGTCAGTGCTGCCAAGTAGATACTTAAAATTAACCAAACAAAAGAATCAAAGAAACTATGCATCGCCTTAGAAAACTGTACCATGCCTAAGAAAATGTGATGTAGGACCAGCCTTAGTATATGACATTCGACGTTTTCAATAAATACATTCAGCCTTCAGCAACCCATCTGAATGAATAATCTCTTTAAAATCAGTCCATACCTTAGATGTGCATTTCCTTTTCTTTGGTCCATATGAATCGTCGTCCTGATCTTCATTATTATCAAGTTCAATCACATCCTTGCTTTTAGAAGTTTCATTGGTATCATTTGTACTTGGTTGATCTCCTCCCACCACTGGAGTTGTGCTAGATTCTTGAGCAAATAATGTGTTTGGATTTGACATGTTTGGAGCTGATCAACAAAAACAAAAACGACATTAATTAGTAACCAAAAAATAACGACATCCCGTAGGAAAGAAATACGATGCTCAGTCTATGGATTCATCATGAATGAAGGCCAGCATCGAAGAAAAACACAAAAACCAGTCTGCAATTCGAGACTAATCTGGAGATACAATCAATACAAGGCAGTGATCCAAATTGAATTAATGATTGATAAAAACTTATCTCAGAACATAATCACCAGTAATTAAATTAAAATCAGTCACAAATCAACTGCAATTCAAGACGAAAATATAGGCCTGATACATCCAAACTCGAGAAGACCAAATAATTGTTCCTATTCGAATAATCTATTTTCAATTGAATAAAATAATCGTCCAGAGCAGAGTAATCCATCGATTATCAAACATCAAGATTCAAGCAACGATAAAATAAGAATCTAAAAACCAAGAATCGACCAGAAATAGCACGGTGGTAGCACGACCAGAAAAAACAAGTCTAAAAGTCTGCTCGAATTAAAGGAAGAGGAAATCAGTCACACTTACACCCGTAAGATATGGAAAAACGATAAAAGAATATAAGATGGAAACGAATAAAAGACCAAAAATAGCTCAAACATCTCAAAGAACAAGAATCAGGCAGCTCTAGGCACGAACATGGCGCGACGATTTGAGCTTTGGGCCTAGATTCCTTAATATTTTTGTATTACATTGAAACCAAGGACAAGCTCTGACCTTTTCTAGCTTCAATCGGTAGCTTTTCGGCGGCTAGGGGCGGCGAATCGTGACATTGAGAGGCTGCTAGGGTTTGAGGAGAATTTGAGAAAAGGGATCGCGTGAATTGGCTTTGGGAAGGGGAGAGAAGAAGACTAGTTACATATGTGTTATGTGTACACGTATCAATGTATATATCTATGTGTAGAATATAGATATATTGATATGTATATATGTCGATAAATCATATCTTTTGTATTATTGTAGCTCTAATATCTATTTTATATAATTCAAATCTTGATATTCTAAAATATGTTTTTTTAAAATACTTTTGTAATTTATTTGACACGGCTAAATATTTTAATCTAACATATCAGTAATTATTCTAATTATTTCACAAAAAAAAAAAGAAATGTCAGAAAATAAGGTGTTGTTTCTAATATCGATCTCCGTAATTTTCGCTGTGACAAACATTATTCGTTGTCGGCAACTAAAATTTTGAAAATATTATATGAAGTTCTGAAAATATTTTAACAAAAACTTCGGCCTATCACAAATTTATCAACACCTACATGGTCACATAGTTTTAAAATATCATTCGACATTATAGTTCTAATGATCGCATAATAAACATCATATTATTAAACAAGAGTGAATTCATAGATTTAAGTTTTAATCATAATAAAATTTGATTTTAGAATTTATTTGATCATTGATAAGCTGATTTTTATTACTTAAACCAATTAAATTAGATTATTATTCCACAAATTCTCTTAATTATATATAATGATTTAATTAGTTTTTAGAATAAACCAACGTGTTATAAGATTTATATCATAATCTTTCATCTTAATTATTTATACCTAATTTTTTTTCCACACAGATAAAGAAAAATCATTAAAAGATAATGTATAAAATGAATGAAAAAATTTGTTTCTATGTTCTTCAGGGCTATATATATGCGTGTATTTGTGTAAAAAAATTAACTAAATACAATATAAATTATAAACCTATATATCTTACATTTGATATGAGATAAACAAAGAGAAAATGAAGTAGAGTTGTTGTTTTTCATTTTCATTAGGTCATATTTGCAAATCAAAATTTTATTTCATTAAGGTTGTTTTTCTAAACAACATATATAATAGAACTCATGTATTTAAGAAATTATTATATTTTGTTAATATAACCAGAAGTATATTAAATTTTAAGATATTTTGTGTTTTACTCAAACTTTTACGTGGAAATCATGGATACCTACATGATCAACAACTAATATGACAATAACTGATTGGATGTACAAAGTGTCACATCAGTTGCTGTCCATGTAAGTGCTTATGATTGTTGTCCATGATACCAAATTTCTATATATATAGTGATTTCTTATCAAAACGTAATTACCAATAATAGAAACAAAGTTAATCAAATATATGATTTTAAGTTCAAAATTTTATATGATATTATCATTATTTTTTATTTTAACTAGTTTTTATGTGCAAAAATATCCACAAACGATATATATAATAATGTATCTATTTTTTTATCAAAATTTAAATTTTGATTAATTAAATGTAATCATTATTTTTTAATAACATTTAATTTTTTTTGTATCCATATATATGTGAAAATATCCATCAATTCTATCTGTAATGATATTCTGAATTTTGATTCATAATTTGAACCAAATGTTTTTATAAATTACATATATTCTTTGTATACACATATGCGTGAAATTTTTTATTTTATAAATTACATATATATATATATGTGTACTAATTTTCATATAAAATTTTGAAATTCGATAATATATTATCACTTTTTTAAAAAAAAAATAGTTATTTTTAACCTCACAAAATTATCATATACATTTAAGCGTTATCTAAAATAATATTAATATTTTTTACAATAATATTTTAAAATCAAATAAAATTATTATATCATATCAATAGATTTAGATAAAATTATTATATCATATCTATATTTTAGATAAAATTTCAAATAAAAATTTTTCATTAATATTAGTTGACATAAAAAGAAAGGTTTTGTACGTATAACGTATTTGAGTTTTTAAGTAAAATCAAAATTTTATTATTTAAAAAAAATCTTTCTTTTGTACGTATAACGTATTTGAGTTTTTAAGTAAAATCAAAATTTTATTATTTAAAAAAAACAAGATTTTTTTTCAATAAATATTTAATTTAAATTTTAATATTATAAATTTAAATTTATTCAATGAGCATATAAATTACTAAATCGACCGAGTTCGAGAAACTATATAAATCAGTATACTTTCATTGGCTAACAAAATGAGCCGAGCCCGATCGAGAACCCGAGCTCAATCTGGCGAGCCACAAAACGAGCCGAGCTCAAGCCCGAGCTGACAAGCCACTAAAAGAGCCAAGCCCGAGCCCGAGCCAAATAGCCACTAAACGAGCCAAGCCCGAGCCCGAGCTACGAGCCATTAAACGAGCTGAGCTAACGAGCCATTAAACGAGCCGAGCCCGAGCCCGAGCCCGAGCCCGAGCTAACGAGCCACCTAAGCGAGCCGAGCTCGAGCTCGAGCTTCCGAGCCTATTAAAGAACATGTTCGCGAGCTAACGATTCGAACATCCTTAAGCTCAAGCTCGGCTATTTAAATTGTCCGAGCTCAAAATAAAGCTCGGGTTTGGCTCGATAAGCTTAACGAACGAGCCCGAACGAGCTTTTTTACGAGCCGAGCTTCGAATAGCTCGCGAACAGTTCGGTTCATTTACATCTCTAGCCGAACCCAAATGTTGGGAAAGGTAATATTGCGAAAGGGGGTTCCGCATCACAGTCTCAGGAAGAGAGAACCTCTGGGGCCCTGCTGGGTCCTGAGCCTTTTGGCACGGGGCCAGGCACTTGGGTCATTGATATGTCTGATCCGGATGAAAGTCTGGATCCGAGCCAGGTCCTCTCAGTGGAGAGAGATAGTGCCCCTGCTCCCCAGTCAGTCCAAATTCCCCTATCAGTTCATATTAACCAGTCTGTACATATTCCAAAGGATGGGTTTGACATTTGTCCAGGATTCCCTTGGCCTCCTCAAGGGGAGGAAGATGAGGGTACATCTTTTGTGGATTGTGCGGAGGATCTGGGATCTCCGCATGGCGTTCTGGTTTCTGCTTCTGCGGAACCTGTTGCCTGTGTTCTGAATCATAGCAGTCAATCAATTCCTTCGAATCCCAGGACTCCTGGTAAGACTTCCTCCTTGTTCATCTAAGGACTCATTTCTCAGCAGGGCCGCCTCTGCCAGGAGTTTGGCCCGGTGAGGGTTGACACTAGTTGTGAGGATGACTCGGGATCTTGTTATGGTTCTGATTCGTGTGATGTGATGGAACTTGGTAGGGATGAGCGGGAAATTGATATGTCTGATCCGCTCAAAAGAAAGACTTCTCAGAGGTAGAAAGTCCTGCAGGCCCTTACGGGGCCGAGGAAGAAGAAGGGGTCTCAACCTAATTTTTCCTCATGAATTGTCTCATCTGGAACATTAGGGGACTCAGGAGCTCTGAGTCCCAAGAGAGGCTTCATGCCTTGGTGAAGGAGAAGCGTATCAAGATTTTGGCCATCTTGGAGCCGATGATTGCTCTTGATCAGCGTTATATGACGCGTCGTCTTGGTTTTCAGAGAGTTCTGTCGAATCTCTATGATAATATCTGGGTTTTTTTGGCTGAGGATGTGAAGGCCGAGTGTTTTTTTTATCACACTCAATTCCTCCATCTCAGTGTGTCGGCTCCCTTTCTGCCGGTTGATGTCTTTTGTTCTTTTGTCTATGCCAAGTGTGACTACATTGGACGGCGCGACTTGTAGTATTATTTGCTGCAGGTTAAGCCCGATAGTGGTCTTTGGCTTGTTGGGGGGGATTTTAATGTCGTGAGGGATGCCTCTGAATGTCTTGGCTCATCTGGTGGGAGGCAGCTCCCTATTGATGAGTTCAATAGTTTTGTTCTGGAGTCTGCCCTGGTTGACGCTGGTTTTGAGGGCTCTTCGTTCACTTGGACGAATAAGACCATTTGGAAGCGTTTAGACAGAGTTTTTGTATCTGTGGATTGGGGTGATCATTTCAACTCTATTAGGGTTGAACACCTTGTCCGCACTGTCTCGGACCATTGTCCAATTTTGGTTTCTGCTCCTGTCTTTGCTTGGGGACCGAGTTCTTTTCAGATCCAGAGTATGTGGATTCGTCATCCCGGGTTCCTTCAGACCGTAAGGCTGAATTGGAACACGCCCTGTCATCTGCACGGAATGCCGAAGCTTTTTGCGAAGCTGAAGCGTCTGAAGGGCCACCTTAAGTGGTGGAACCGGGATGTTTTTGGGAACATTTTTGATAAGATTACTGAGGCGGAGAAGTCTGTTAGACTTTCTGAGGCTGCCTGTGAAGCGGACCCCTCGGAGCACTACTGGAATCTTTTGTCCAAATGCAATGAGGATCTGGCTCGAATCACTGCCATGGAGGCGGACTTTTGGAAGCAGAAAGCTGCTTGTAATTGGCTTGAGGATGGGGAGAGGAATACGAAGCTCTTCCACAATATGGTGAAGAAGAAGCGTGTGACTAACAAGATCTTCCGCATTTGGGAGGATGGGACCTGCTTTACCTCCCTGGCACTTATCCAGCAGTCCGGGGCTGCCTACTTCCAGCGCCTCCTCACCGGGGATCCTTTTGTCCTGGATATCCCAGATTTTTCTGGTTTTTCCCCAGTGATCTCGGATAAGGAGAACATCTGCATTGCGGCCACCCTCACTTTGGAGGAGTTTTGCTCCATTGTTTTCTCCATCCCAAGGGATAGTGTGGTTGGCCCTGATGGGTACTCTTCCGTATTTTTTCAGCACTGCTGGGATTTTGTGCAGCAGGACGTTATGGACGCTGTCCTTGAATTTTTTCAGGGTTCCCCTTTGCCCCAGGGCATCACTGCCACCACGATCACTTTGGTTCCCAAAGTTGAGGGTTCTCATGCTTGGACGGATTTCCATCCCATCATCTTGTGTAATGTCACGAATAAGATCATCTTGAAGCTGTTGTAATCTCGGCTGAGGTCAGTGGTTGGGGGTCTTATTTCTCAGAGTCAGAGTGGCTTTGTGCCGGGTCGGATGATCTCTAAAAATATCCTTCTCGCTCAGGAGCTCACTCACAGTCTCAATCTCCTGCCCGTGGTGGCAATGTCATCCTGATGTTGGACATAGCTAAGGCCTATGACAGAGTCCAATGGTCTTTTCTCTTGGATGCCCTTAGGCAGTTCGGCTTCTCCGAGCAGGTTGTGAGGATGGTGAGGGCTTTCATCTCTTTTAGCAAGTTCTCGGTCAATGTCAATGGTACTCCCGCTGGTTTTTTTGGTTCTACGAGGGGTTTGAGACAGGGGGATCCTTTGTCCCCCCTTCTCTTCATTATTGCAGTGGAGTACCTGTCTCACGGTCTGGATCGGTTGTTCCTTCAGAACGCTTCTCTGAGGTACCACTCTGGGTGTGATATGATGATCTCCCATCTGGCTTATGCTGATGATGTCATTATTTTTGCCAATAGGGGGTCTCGGGGTATGCAGCGCCTCAAAGATTTCTTGGCTCATTATGAGAACTGCTCGGGCCAGTTGGTGAATGTTGCCAAGAGTGCCATGATTTTTCCCCCGCGTTGTACTGATCGTCGCCGTTCTCATTGCTGCGCATCACAGGGTTTGCGGAGGGCCAGCTACCTTTGAGATACCTTGGAGTTCTGCTTTTTCGTGGGAACCGAAAGTGCTCGTTGTTTGAGCCCCTTTTGCAGTCGGTTCGGAAAAAGCTGGAGGGTTGGGAGAATCGATCCCTCGCACCTTGGAGCATGATGACCCTGATCAGTAGCGTGCTCCTTTCGATCCCGATCTATCTCTGCCAGGTGATTCAGCCTCCTTTGGATGTCATGGAGAGATTGGAGCTCATCTTTAATGCTATTCTCTGGGGTTCTAGACCCTTGGAGAAGAAGCGGCACTGGGCTCGTTGGTCTCGTGCTTGCCTCCCGGTGAAAGAAGGGGGCCTTTGTTTTCGTAGGTTGAAAGACATAGTGGATAGCTTCTCCATGAAGCTATGGTTCAGATTCCGATAGGGCTCCACTCTCTGGGCGAGATTCCTCATGAGGAAGTATTTTTGGACTGAGAGCCCCATTTGTGTCACTTCCCGTGGTGCTATTTCTCCGACTTGGCGTCGTATGTTCCAGGTTCGGCCTCGTGCGGAGCCTGGCAACCGATGGAGAATCGGCTATGGGGATATTTCTTTTTTGGATGATACCTGGTTGGGTGATACCCCTCTGTCGAGCAGATGTGATGCCAGAGGGGATAGGAGAGTGTGTGTTTCTAGCTTTCTTTTGGAGGGAGCATGGGATTTTGATCTTCTCTGTGCTGTTGCTGCTCCCTCGGTGGAGGAGGAGATCGCACAGATTATTGTTTTGGTGGATGATCCGGATGTGGCTATTTGGATCCACAGCATTGATGGTGCTTTTTCCGTGAGATCTGCGTGGGAGCAGGTCCGTCCGAGAGGCCTGGTATCAGACATTTTGACCCCTTGCTGGGGGCGTTGGATGAGGCCCACCATGTCCTTTTTTCTGTGGAGATTTTGGCATCGGTGGCTGCCTTTGGATGAGGTGCTTCAGCAGTGCGGTTTTTTACTAGCGTCCAGATGTCAGTGTTGTGAGATGTCGAAGACGCTCACACACATTTTCATTGACGGTCCCATCGCCCGTTATGTGTGGCATTTCTTTGGGGCTGTCTTTCGTGTTCGCATCCCCATCACTGAGGACTTCCGTTTGTTTCTCAGTTCCTGGAAGAGGGGTCGCGAGTGGTCTCCTGGGGGTAATGTGAAGGAGTTCATTCCTTTCGTCGTGCTTTGGTTCCTTTGGACCGCACGCAATGATTCTAAGCAACGTCACTTACCCTCTTCTGTGGAGACGGTCAAATTCAAGATCTTGTCGTATTTGAGACTTGCCCATTCTGCAGCCACCATCAAGCCCCGCCTCTGGCTGGGGGCTATACAGGCTATGCGTATGATGGGCATCTCGGTTGGCCTCCAACGGACACACAAGACTGCCATTGTCCATTGGTTGCGGCCGCCGCCTGGGTTCTTTAAGCTTAATGTTGATGTGTTACGCCTTAAACGCATATAAATCTCGAATTATGAGATTAATGTTTTTAATGCATTAACAAGTCTTATTTCTCTATGTTTTGATGATTAACAAAACTAGGTTAAAATGTTACTAATATTTACATTGAACTTATTACAGAGTTAAAATTTTCAAGATGAATTAAGACTAAATTCATACTCAAGATCAGAAACAAAATTCGAAGAAGTATAATGCTACGAGATCGGAAGCTCCGATTGGAGATCGGAACCTCCGATCATGATCAAAAGCGTCTTCGAAAGCTAAGGGTAGATCGGAAGCTCTGATCAGGATTCGGAAGCTCCGATCTATTTCAGGGAGTTTTATATTGTTCGGAATGAAGAATGGAAGCTACAAAGAACAAGTTCCGAAGCTCCGATCTATGATCGGAAGGTCCGATCATTTTCTAAGAATATTATATTGTTCGGAAGCAGATCGGAGGCAACGAAGTGAAGCAGATCGGAAGCACCGAACGTGATCGGACGTTCCGATCTTGAACGGCCGCCTGATAATCTTGTCCGGAAGACTTTTGCTAGACAACACATTTATTGCGCCGATCGGAAGCTCCGAAGTGGATCGGACGTTCTGATCAAGTACACCCACGTGTCTCAGAATTCAAATTTCGGAAGCTCCGATGCAGGGATCGGAAGTTCCGATCGATGCCGAATTTTCAGTTATAAAAGGAGGCATTCCAAGGTCATTCAACACATCCCAACATCTTCAAGTCTCTCAATCCTCTCAAGCATTATTCAAGCCATTTGTTGAGAAATTTGTAGCCCCTTTTGAGTGTTCAAAATATATTCACATATCGAGTTGTATACGGGGTTGTAAAATCGAGGGTTGTTTGTTTATGAGTTGGTTGCTCGGTTGTTTGTGAAGCCAAGTGTATTTTACGAGTGTTGAGGCTATCCTTGGAGCTCTTAAGGCCAAGAGTGTTGAGTTGTATCGGCGCGGTGATCGTGTCAAGTTGTAAGGCTATCCTTGGAGCCATCAAGGCCAAGACGTTCGAAGTGCTAGTGGATCCTTGGTTAATCGACTTAACCAAGAAGGGGAGGCGTAGACGATTTATCGTCGAACTTCCATAAACATCTCTTATCCCTTTTACTGCTTTATTTACATTACGCATTTATTTACCGCACTTATTATTTGATTGCTTAAGTCTTCCACTTGCGTACTTGCATAATCGCTTTAAATTGCTAAATTTGCCAATAGAACCTAAATCCCCCCCCATTAGGTTCTAACAAGTGGTATCAGAGACACCTTTTTTACAAAATATTTTCAAAAAGGCTCTATGGCAAATCTAGCGAGCGACTATGCTCAAGGGCAATCAACAAATCGTCCTCCTCTTTTCAGTGGCATAAACTACGGATATTGGCGCTCTTCACAAGAAAGTTCAAACGATTCATGCGAGGAAAAAAATTCCAAAAGAAGCCAGATAAGGAAGTTACTTGCTACAACTGTCAACAACAAGGCCACTGTGCAAATGAGTGTCTTCTTAAGAAGAAAGTTGACAAGGAAAAGAAGAAAGCATTTCTAGCCACTTGGAGCGATAGCGATGATGACGAGGAGGAAGCCAACATCTGCCTCATGGCTAAAAGTGATGAAATCGTCTCCGACGACGATGATGAGGTATCTTCCTATGAAGAACTACTACATGCATATAAAAACATGTTTGATATGGCTAAATCTCTTAGAAAAGAAAATAGAAAGCTCAAACATGAATTAGAAACTAAGGAGCATGAAAACCTAAGATTAAAGGATGACATAGCTCACTTAGAGAAATCTTTTGATAAATTCAATGTAAGTAGTAATAACTTGAATAATTTACTAAGCATGCAAAAATGTAGTTTTGATAAAGGTGGAATAGGGTATGGTAAAAAATCTATAGATTTCACTAGTCTAATTGCTAAAGCAAAAATTATATCACCCCCTGCATGTTCTTACTGTTGTAAAATAGGACATGCTAGACATAAGTGTAGATCTTTAAAATATCAATATGATAAAAAGAGCTATATGAAATGGAGGCCTAAGAGTACTTAACAACTCATCAGTTGGCATTATGAGATCATGATCTAAGGGAGTTCATCATAGACCAGTTTAAATTGCCTTGATGCGACTGGTCTTCCTGATGAACGCTGCTCTGTCCAAGAAAATAGGTTTTTAAAGAGGCAAAGCCCTACCTACTACTGGGAGCACTCTTAGAAAGTGGCGATGATGTCGCTATGAGAGACTGAACTCTTGGAAATCTGTTTTGTATTTTTCTTTTCTAACACTGTGGACCCAAAAGAACTAAAGGGTACCAAAATCTCTTCTGGTAGGGAAATAGGAAAATTGTTCTCCCTAGCATATGGTATCTAGACAGTGGATGTTCTAGACATATGACGGGGAACAAGGAGCTACTTCAATCAGTCAAACCAAAGGAGAAGGGAACTGTAACCTTTAGAGACAACAGAAAAGGAATCGTTGAAGGAATCAGCTCAATAGGTATATCTGAATCTTGCTTGATTGATGATGTACTCCTAGTGAAAGGGCTTAAGCATAATCTACTAAGCATAAGTCAATTGTGCGATAGAGGTTATGAAGTCAAATTCACTCCCCAACACTGCACTATATCACTCACGACTGACAAATCCATATATTACTTTTATCAAATATTAAAAGCCTTGTATCCTTGAATGTTGATGACAACATTCTTTGGCATAGACGACTAGGTCATGTTGGTCCTAGTACCATAGAAAAACTTTTTAAACTTGATTTAGTTGTTGGTATGCCAAAACTCAATTTAAAATTAGATTCTATTTGTGATGCATGTCAACTTGGCAAACATACAAGGAAATTTTTTAAAAGCAAAAATTTTATATCAACTTCTATGCCCCTTGAACTTCTTCACCTAGATCTATGTGGTCCCTCGAGGAATGCTAGCCTAGGAGGGAAGCTTTATGCATTTGTCATTGTGGATGATTTCTCACGATTCATGTGGATATTGTTTTTAGCCCACAAAAATGATGCCTTTGATTATTTTAAAACTTTTGTGAAACGTGTTGAGAATGAGAAAAATCTTTCAATAAAGCAGATCCGTAGTGACCACGGAACTGAATTTCAAAATGAGAGCTTTTCAAACTTTTGTGAAGAGAAAGGCATCGGTCATAATTTTTCTTGTCCTAGGACTCCTCAACAAAACGGGGTCGTTGAGAGGAAAAATAGGACACTTGTGGAGATTGCGAGGACCATGATATGTGAGCATTCTCTACCAAAATATTTTTGGGCTGAAGCAATGAACACTGCCTGTTACATTATCAATCGCGTATCAATAAGGCCAATTCTCAAGAAAAATCCATATGAATTATGGAGAGGGAGAAAGCCTAACATTTTTTACTTTCGAGCTTTCGGTTCCAAATGCTACATACATAACAATGGTAAGGACAACCTTGGCAAATTTGATGTCAAATCCGACAAAGGTATCTTTCTCGGATATTCTACCTCAAGTAAGGCCTTTAGAGTTTTTAATAAACGCACTTTACTTGTTGAAGAATCTATGCATGTTATTTTTGATGAATCTATGTCTACTATTGTTCGCACTAACATTGATGATGTAGAATTACTTGAAGAAGAGTTGGCTTCCTCAAGCCTAAATGATATAGATGTTTCCGTTGAGGAAACACCATTTCCAAAGGATTGGATGCTTCACAAAGATCACCCAATGGATCTTATCATCGGAAGTCCTTCGAAGGGAGTAGCCACTCGTTCTTCTCTTAATAATATTTGTAATCATCTTGCCTTTGTTTCGCATGTTGAACCTAAATGCATAGATGATGCTTTGTTAGATGATGCATGGATAATTGCGATGCAAGATGAGTTGAATGAGTTTAAACGCAATGATGTTTGGTTTCTTGTTCCTAGGCCGCATGATAGATCTATCATTGGTACTAAATGGGTGTTTAGGAATAAACTTGACGAGCATGGCACTATCACTAGAAATAAAGATAGGCTTGTTGCTAAAGGATATAGTCAAGAAGAAAGCATAGATTATGATGAAACTTATGCGCCTGTTGCTAGACTAGAATCTATTCGCATGCTACTTGCTTTTGCTTGCTCTAGAAATTTTAAGTTATTTCAAATGGATGTCAAAAGTGCCTTTCTTAATGGTGAATTGAAAGAAGAGGTTTATATTGAGCAACCTGATGGCTTTGTTGATCTTTCTTTGCCTGATCATGTGTTTAGAGTAAACAAAGCATTGTATGGTTTGAAACAAGCTCCTCGAGCTTGGTATGATAAACTATCTACTTTCTTGCTTTCAAATGGTTTTTCAAGAGGAAAGATCGACATTACCTTATTTACCAAGAATGTCAAAAATGATCTTTTGATTGTGAAAATTTATGTTGATGATATAATTTTTGGTTCTACTGACGAAACTCTTTGTCAAGATTTCTCTAAGTTGATGCAGGAACACTTCGAGATCAGTATGATGGGGGAACTTAACTATTTCCTCGGATTACAAATCAAACAGTGCAAGGATGGGTTCTTTGTGAACCAAAGCAAATACATCAAGGAGATCTAAAGAAGTTTGGAATAAAGAACACCAAATCATCATCTACAACGATGAGCACAGCAATCAGACTCGACAAGGATGAAAATGGTAAAACTGTAGATCAATCTTCCTTTCGTAGTATGATTGGCTCCTTACTTTATGCTACTGCTAGTAGACCGGACATTATGTTTAGTGTTTGCTTGTGTGCACGATTTCAATCATGTCCAAAGGAATCACATTTGTTCGCCTTAAAACGCATTTTCAAATATCTTTCAAATACTCCAAATCTTGGCTTGTGGTATTCGAAAAATTCATTCTTTGATTTAAAAGCATATTGTGATGCCGACTTTGGTGGATATAAGGTGGACCGTAAAAGCACTAGTGGAACTTGTTTATTTTTAGGAAACTGTTTAGTTTCTTGGTTTTCAAAGAAACAAAATTGTGTTGCGTTGTCAACGAACGAGCCGAATATATGGCTGCCGGTAGTTGTTGTGCGCAAATTCTTTGGATGAAACATCAATTGCTCGACTATGGCGTCTCTTTTTAAAAAATCCCTATTTTCTGTGACAACACTAGCGCCATATGTCTAACAAAGAATCCGATTCAACATTCGCGCACCAAACATATTGGCATTCGTCATCATTTTATTCATGACCACATCGAACGAAATGAAGTTGAACTTCAATATGTTGACACGTCAAATCAAATTGCCGATATTTTTACAAAACCACTAGATGAAAATACTTTTATTCATTTCCGTGGTGAACTTGGCATGATTGAGTTGTAATCACTTGTAGGCATAAAATAAATTTAATGTCATATTAAGGGGGAGCTTAATATTAAATTCGAGAAAATTAATTTTGGATAATACAAATCAATTATATTTATTCAAAATTAAGAAGCTCACATTTTTATGTGAATTATTTGCTTAAATGTCAAATAAAATAAATTTTAAAGAGTCGAAATCATGCTTTCTTCCTAAGGCAGATTGGAACCACTGATCCAGATCGGAACCACCGATACAGATCGGAACTTCCGATCTGTATCCCGGCACTTTTCAACTTGCGCGGTAAATTTTCCCTCTAAGATGAGGATCGGAACCACCGATCACGATCGGAAAGTCCGATCCCCATCTGATCCGTCTTTTCAAATTACTTTTCACCGCCTTATCTTTAATTACCGCCTCAGGATCGGAACGTCCGAAGCTTGTTCGGAGCTTTCGATCGACACGTGGCCTTACCTCAGTGGACCGCATGATCGGAACGACCGATTAGGATCGGAGCTTCCGATCGTTCCAACCCCTATAAATATCAGATCGCTCAGTCCGATTTCTTACACCTAAATTTCTTCTCTTTTCTCTATTTCATCCGATTCCAACCTATAAAAATTCCTGTCAAACGCCGTCGTGATCAAGCGAGTTCTAGTCGCCCTATTATTATCCGTGATCCAAACTTTGATCGTAATCTCTTTCTTACTACTATTCTCGGTCGACAAGCCACTGCTGCTGACGATCGAATCCATCTCAAGAGTCTTTGTCCTGATTTCCAAATCATTAAAAAACTCATTACCACATCCATAGTTCCCCGCAGTGGAGACCTCTCCACTTGCAAATATCTGGATTTGTATATCCTTTTTCATATCATCTCCTCTCGACCTTTTAACCTTCCGCGCCTTGTTATGCAGACTATGCATCACACGGCAACGACGGCTAAAAAGGTTTCCTTTCCTTTTGCCCGGTTTATTAACCGGATTTTGAGTCGTTTTGATATTGATTTTGAGGGGATCCCTTCTCTTTAAATCCAGTCGAGTCATATCATCAACCATCAGTCTATTATCAGGATGGATTTATCTTTAATTCCTGTGTATTCTCGATGGGTTGATGATCCTAGTCGAGCTTTTTCTAGATTTTCTCCTATTTCTGATTTTCATCGAGACTTTTCCTCTCTTCCTCGCTCTATCCAAACCAAAGGTTTTCCGATTGGTCCGCCCAACACTGATATTCCATCCTCTTCCAGTTTTGAGGCCTTTGCATCTACCATTGGTGATCTTCCTTTCCAGGCTCCTGAGGTTCCTCCTACACCAATAAACCAATTTCCTAGTGACCGACTCTTCGAGACTCTTCATCGCATTGAGACGAGTATGCACACTCATTTTACCGAGTTGACTGCTAGAGTTGCCTCTCTGGAGACTCGATTTGATGACTTCGCCGCTCGCTATCCTCCTCCGCAGCATGATGATGACTCTTAGATTTTTATTTTATTTTTATTTGTATTTTTTCTCTTGTTTTGTACTAAAAATTATTATTGTAATGAAATTGTTGCGTATTTTTTTTAATTCTATGTTTCATTACTTTTTGCTTATCAAAAAGGGGGAGAATTAATGGTTAAAATATTAATTGGGATAAAATTTGTTATATTAATTGGGATAAAATTTGTTTATCTGATAAAATTTGTTTATCCGTTGCTTATAAAAATTGTTTATGATTATCGTATATTTTATCTCCTGTTTTTTTAACAAAGTTTTGTGATCATCAAAAAGGGGGAGATTGTTACGCCTTAAACGCATATAAATCTCGAATTATGAGATTAATATTTTTATTGCATTAAAAAGTCTTATTTCTCTATGTTTTGATGATTAACAAAACTAGGTTAAAATGTTACTAATATTTACATTGAGCTTATTACAGAGTAAAAATTTTCAAGATGAATTAAGACTAAATTCATACTCAAGATCAGAAACAAAATTCGAAGAAGTATAATGCTACGAGATCGGAAGCTCCGATTGGAGATCGGAACCTCAGATCATGATCAGAAGCGTCTTCGGAAGCTAAGGGTAGATCGGAAGCTCCGATCAGGATTCGGAAGCTCCGATCTATTTCAGGGAGTTTTATATTGTTCAGAATGAAGAAAGGAAGCTACGAAGAACAAGTTCGGAAGCTCCGATCTATGATCGGAAGGCCCGATCATTTTCAAAGAATATTATATTGTTCGGAAGCAGATCGGAGGCAACGAAGTGAAGCAGATCGAAAGCACCAAACGTGATCGGATGTTCCGATCTTGAACGGCTGCCTGATAATCTTGTCTGGAAGACTTTTGCTCGACAACACATTTATTGCGCCGATCGGAAGCTCCGAAGTGGATCGGACGTTCCGATCCAGTACACCCGCGTGTCTCAGAATTCAAATTTCGGAAGCTCCGATGCAGGGATCGGAAGTTCCGATCGATGCCGAATTTTCAGCTATAAAAGGAGGCATTTCGAGGCCATTCAACACATCCCAACATCTTCAAGTCTCTCAATCCTCTCAAGCATTATTCAAGCCATTTGTTGAGCAATTTGTAGCCCCTTTTGAGTGTTCAAAATATATTCACATATCGAGTTGTATACGGGGTTGTAAAATCGAGGGTTGTTTGTTTGTGAGTTGGTTGCTCGGTTTTGTAAACACTTGTGTGTGAAGCCAAGTGTATTTTACGAGTGTTGAGGCTATCCTTGGAGCCCTTAAGGCCAAGAGTGTTGAGTTGTATCGGCGCGGTGATCGTGTCAAGTTGTAAGGCTATCCTTGGAGCCATCAAGGCCAAGACATTCGAAGTGCTAGTGGATCCTTGGTTAATCGACTTAACCAAGAAGGGGAGACGTAGACGATTTATCGTCGAACTTTCATAAACATCTCTTATCCCTTTTACTGCTTTTTTTACATTACGCATTTATTTACCGCACTTATTATTTGATTGCTTAAGTCTTTTGCTTGCGTACTTGCATAATCGCTTTAAATTGCTAAAGTTGCCAATAGAACCAAAATCCCCCCCCCCCATTAGGTTCTAACATGATGGATGTTCGAGAAAGAACCCGGGTGAGTCTTCTGTGGGAGGTGTTGTCAGGGATTCTTCTGGGCGGATATTGGCATTTTTTAGTGAGTTCATAGGATTGGGGTCCAATGTCCGTGCAGAGCTTTGGGCGGTTTGGAGGGGTATCCTTTTCTGTTCTGACCTTAGCCTTTTTCCCCTTTGGATTGAGACAGATTCCCAGATGGCCATTCAAATTTTACGATCTCGGAGGTGTCGTTGGGATTTGGACCACATTGTGTCGAGGATGCGTGTTTTGGTGAGGAATAGGCCGGTTCATTTATCTCATATCTATAGGGAAGGGAATTCGGTTGCGGATGTGCTGGCGCGGCATGCCCATGATCATAGGCAGTGTTTGTTGGAGTCTGGTACTCACTTACCCACTCACATTTTTGCCTTGGCCCGTTCCGATTATTCCGGGCTTCCCTACCTTAGATCTAGGTTTTCATAGATCCTCACACTCACTTATAGCCGTTTCTCTTGGGGTTTCTTTTTCTTTGTTTGTTCCCCATTTTTGTCTAGGTCATTCTAGATTTAGATATATGTAGATATTTATTTTTATTTGCAGGTACAGCTCTCCGGTATCTTTCCGGAATCTCTGGAGTTCATGTTCTTACCATTCCTGGCTTGCCTTGATTTTCAATGGGTTCGATCTTGTGGGGCGTTTACTGTGGTTTTCCCCTTGCCCGATTCTAGATTCTTGTTGATTATCTTCGTTGGCGGGTTCAGACACTGGTTCTTCTATGGTCTCACAGTATAGTTGGTGCAGATGAGTCTAGACAGATAGAGGTGGTGACTTTTGCTACACCACAATCTGCTGTTCTTGCTGATGGTCAGGGTCAGGACTTGGTTATCCCAGCCCCTGTACAATCACCAGTGATTGATGTTGCTACTGATAAGGGAAAGAATGTAATGATTTCGGCAGCACCCCGTGTCCCTGCGACTCATTCTCCTTTCCTATCTGTTCGCACGCGCTCTCAGATGCGCCATGGATCTTTGACACAGCAGCGCAGACGGAGTTCTTCTTATTCTGGGCGGCACCCCATGTCCCTGCGACTCATTCTCCCTCTTCAAGTTCCACCATTTTCATTTTAATCATCTGCTCTGAATCCATCGGGCTTTTCAATTGAAGACGCGCAGGTACTGTTCATAGCGCCAGCTCCTGGTTTTTCCGATTTGCCGGCCAGCTCCGATCGTACTTTTCTGATCCAAGACCCGATCTATAACCCCCTTGTCCAGATGAAGAAAACGCACAAATCAATTTCACAGATCCATGCGCCAACTGGCCTGAATTTCAGATCGAAAATCTCCAAGCCATCTCGCCGGATTTCTTCATCTTCTTAGGCCGATTACTCTGCCATGGCTGCAGCATTTCCTAATTCCTCCCAGGGTTTTACTCCCTTGTCCATGGCCGTCATTTCCCCCCTACCCCTTGCCGGTAATTCGCCGCCATTGGAAAACCACCAAATCTCAATTTCTAACCCTATCACACCACCGAGTCAGGCTATAGTAACCCGCATTTCTAAATTAGTTATTAATGAGTAATTAATCATGTGATCATGTTTAGATTAAGTAAAACATGATTAAGTAAGTTCCTGTTGGGATAACGGACTTCAGGAATGGATTCAGAACACTCAAATTAATTGAATTGTTCCGAAGAGGAGTTCGGACGATCCGAAATGGATCGGAAGCTCCGTGCCAGGATCGGAGGCTACGATCGAGATCGAACGCTCCGTCGGAAAGATCGGAAGATCCGATCTGGACCAGGGCACACGTCATTGCTTACGTCAGCAAGGTGACATCATGGTTGACGTAATATTGAGCGATCTGACGCTCCAAAGGTGCGATTGGAGGTTCCGATCGAGTTCGGACGATCAGAACCAGGTTCGAAGGATCCGAACGTTGCCTATAAATAGAGGGTCTGAGAATTCATTTTCTCACACCAATTTCCTCTCTTCTCTCTCAATTCCTAAGCCTTCTAACTCAAATCTAAGGAGATCTAGGCATCTTACGGGAAATCCGGAAGTGGCTTAGTGATCTAGATGTCGTCGCGGAGCTACGGCCTAGTTTTGAGGCTATCGTCAGCAAAGGGCTAACGACGGACGCAGGTATAGCTTTGGAGTCCTAAAAATAATTAGGAGTATGAAATATCTTAGTTAAGGTTTTTAGATCTTAATTGTTGATGCATGGATATTTGCATTGTAGTAGCTAGTAAGCTTGGAGTCTAGACCAGTAGAGCTAGGTTTGACCAGCAGTGTTAGAGGTACGTAAGTACTGACCGAGATAGCCGACATGATATATTTTTTTATATGTTGCATGAGTATGTGCTATATGTTTTATCATGTTTTAGCATGTTTTACCGTCTTAGCACATACATGATTTTACGTGTGACTACATCCGGAGAGATGTGAGTCATTGACAGTCTCCATAGGGAACAATGATCTTATTTTGGACTCGAGTCAGGTATGACAGTTTCCGTATGAGACTTGTATCCTGTTTTGGATTTGGGTCAGGATGGGGTTGGCTCAGCCCTGATATGGAGTATACGAGTACCCCGCGGAGTAGCTCTCTAGCCGGTACTTTATATTCCCGGCGCCATGAGCAAGTGTTTTCACTTGGGTTTTAAACCAACTGTGTGTGCATATTTGTATTTATATCATTGCTTCGTATTGAGCATTCTAGCTCACGCCCCTGTGTTTGGGTATTGTGTACCTTGTGGCGGGGCAGGTTTGAGGCTGAACGGTCCAGGCGGCTCTCAGCAGGATTGAGCTTTGCAGAGTGCGAGGTTTTAGAGGGTAGGGATTTATTTACCCTGAACCTTCGATTTGGTTGTATAATAGTATTTATACACTTGTGATAGCGTCGGTTGTATTCTACCGATTGGATTTGTTGTATTTTAATTATCCGCATTTTACGCTTTAAGCTTTGATTGCGTGCGCTTTTACTATAACTCTGATTAGGTAGTAGATCCGGGTTGGGTCACTACATTTTTGGTATCAGAGCGACGCATTGCACTGGGAATATCGTAAAGCGGATTAAGTAATTATCTGTTCTTATGTAACAGATGGCAGATTACGACGAGAGTCACGGTAGCGTAGACGGTGGTCGTTGGGGCGATCCGAACGATCGTAGACGTCGGGGACAACCCAAGGAGCGCAGGCGAGTAAGAATGCGTAGATTTAAGGAAGTTAGCCCGAAGCCTTTGACGGGTGGTGAGACAGCTGAAGAGGCGGAGGATTGGATGGAGAGGATGGAGCAGTGCTTCCAAGAGTTCCGTTGCACGGCTGAGGATAGGATGGAGATTCTTGCCTTTATGCTTGAGGGCAGAGCGAGGAAGTAGTGGAGATCTACTTCCGCACCGTTCATAGCAGCTAGAGGTGCAGCTACTTGGGTGGAGTTTCATACTGCTTATCAGAGATTTTATTTTCCTCCAGCTCTTCGTCAGGCGAAAGCCAGTGAGTTGTTGAGTTTGCGACAGGGGACGATGACGATCGAGGAGTACCAGCAGAAGTTCTTTGATCTGCTACCCTTTTGTCCTCATATTGCTGATAGTTCTATGGCGAAGTTTGATCATTTCCTTCAGGGTTTGAACCCTAACATTCATCGTATGGTTGCTGTGGGCGGAGATGGGACCTATGAGGATTTGGTGGACCATTGTCGCCAGGCCGAGGACAGTATTCGGAGGAACAGGGGACTTTTCTCTTCTTCTTTCAGGCCAGCGAGCTCTAGTCCTTTGGGTCCGAGATGACAGTCCTTCAAGAAGCCAGGAGGTACTTCTTCTTCTTCCTCTGGATATGGTGGAGTGCATCGTTTTGGTGGACAGAGACCGAACCAGTGTATTCAGTGCCGACGCAGACATCCGCCAGGGCAGTGTGGTCGATCGGCCACTGCATGTTTCCAGTGTGGCCAGGAGGGTCACATGAAGAGAGATTGTCCTATGCTGGTTGGGGTAGCTAGTGGTTCCGGAGGTTCTCAGGCATCTGTTCAGCCACCTCAGTACCAGCAGCCACCTTTCCAGCAGCAGTATTCGCAGCAGCGCCAGCATCCGCAGCAGTCTCAGAGACAGCCTACTCAGACTCCTTCTCAGGGTCACTCTTCTTTGAGGCCACGTGCCCAGGGATAGGTCTTTGCGCTTAACCAGGAGCAGGTAGAGGCTGACAACGATCGGATGATTGCAGGTATCTGTAGTTTATGTGGATTTCCTGCATATGTTTTAATTGATACCGGTGCATCGCATTCTTTTGTCTCAGCACGTTTTTCTAAGAAGTATAGATTGCCGTTTATTCCTTTAGACGTGTTGCTAGTGGTTTCTACTCCTATGGGGAGCGAGGTTTTAGCCAAGCGTCTAGTTGTGGGTTGTGTTTTGGATTTCGAGGGAGATCAGCTTAGTGCTAACCTGATGATTCTAGCAATGGAGGATTTTGATTGCATTATTGGGATAGATCTATTGACTACCTACCGAGCGATAGTGGATTGCTATCAGAGGTTTGTCCAGTTTCGTCCAGAGGATGACGAGTCATGGTATTTCTATGGTGAGGGAGCGCGACCCGCGATGCCAGTGGTTTCAGCTCTGAAGGCCCGGCGTGCTTTAGAGTCTGGCAGGGAAGGCTACCTTATCTACGCCATTGATGCATCCTTAGGGGAGCCAGATATCCAAGAGATACCAGTGGTTCGTGACTCTAGATGTGTTTCCGGAGGAGATTCCAGGTTTGCCACCAGGAAGGGAAATTGAGTTTGGCATTGAGTTAGTGCCAGTGACTGCACCGATTTCCAGAACTCCTTACCGATTGGCATCGTCAGAAATGAAAGAGCTGCAGAAGCAATTGCAAGATCTTCTTGATAAGGTTTATATTCGACCTAGTGTTTCGCCATGGGGAGCTCCAGTACTGTTTGTCAAGAAGAAGGATGGGTCGATGCGGTTGTGTATTGACTACCGTCAGTTGAATCAAGTGACAGTGAAGAATAAGTATCCTCTTCCGCGGATAGATGATCTCTTTGATCAGTTGCAGGGTACTTCTGTCTATTCGAAGATTGATCTTCGGTCTGGGTATCATCAATTGAAAGAGTGGGTGCCCGGTGAGCCAACTTGTGGCTAAGGGCTTTGATGACTCTTTGTATAAACAATCTTTTGTTTAATATAATTTACACTTTGATTAATGGCAATGACTTTATCTTTCTTCATATTGTTATATTGTGATATACTATTGTTGCTTTGATAAAGACCTTGAATATACTATAGTGTATGTAAGATATGGTAGTACATTGGGATGTCTATCATGAAACACATCTTATAGTCATTGTATATTCTAAACCGTTCCTAGTCGATTGAGCCGTCCGAGAATAAGGATAAGGATCGCTCGAGATTGAGACTAGCATTTGCGATGCCGAGTACCACGTTTCATTGGTATGGAACATATAGATGTTCAAAGCATGCAAATGGATATTCATATGATGAATGATCGAACTACCCTATTCGGACTTTCCAAGTGGTTATCACTTATCGAGTGGATAAAGTCCGCGGTTTTGGTTGTACACCATTAGTCCTTATTACTTGAAACATCATTGAGACTCTATATGCTAGTACTGTGCTTTGACTCGTTTACCGACTCTATTGGGGTCATCAGGTGTCGGGATTGGGTACAATTATGACACATATAGGAGTCGATGCTTTGTTGTCAAGGATTCACCACATACTTGCGAGTGTGGATATCCTATGCGATCTGAGGAGATATTAGTGTGACGAATCTCTGGCCAGAGTACATGATGTGTTTTAAGAAATGGTTTCTTAGTAGCACATGCGATGTCACTATTTGATCTTCAAGATGCATTGCATAGTTATCGAATCTCGAACGACTCTCGATTTACCAATGGTTGTTGATTCGATCGGGATATATGGATGAAGGGACCGTACTGTACGCTAACCAAAATCTATTGGTTCTTGCAGGCACTATCAGTGATACCTAGGGAATCATGGGGCGATGTTGCTAGGCGCTCTTACCATGATTCAATGGGCAAGTCGGAAATCGTTGTTCCGAGTCACAAGGAGTTGTGAGCCCACGGCTAGCTGTATCCCTGAACCATTGAGGGTCACACAGAGTAATGGATTTTTAATCCCCGTTGAGATAGTTAAATTTAAAGAGTTAAATTTAATGAACAAAGAAGTGGACTTCTTATTTAAGAGTAGAGGAGTAAGATTTCCTAAAATGACATAGGGATGGGCATTTTTGGAAATCACTGAATTCGGATTCAGAAAAATTTATCTTGACTTTAAAAGGTGCAGAAATGGTTTCTGTGCACATTGGTGAAATCGGTTTATCAATCGGAGTCATGATGAATTTTATATTAATTTCTGAACATGCGGGCTTTGCTTGTCGGGCTTGAACTTATGACTAATGGGCCCTAAGCGGTTAGCGGCCTACATTATAAATAAGTTATTGCAGTACAGAAATTACACACAACAGGTCACAAAATAATTTTTGAAAACCCTATTTTTCTTAAGTGTGGCCGCCGCCCCCCTCCCCTCTGCTCGGGAAAAATCCAGCCTGTGAATTTTGAATTACAGTCTGGTTTAACGGATCCAATTCGTTAATTCTCTTCGTAGAAACTTCTGATAGATTTTCTAGTGCAATCTATCAGAGGGATTAAATCTCTGTTCGTGGACCTGATTGAAGAACAGTTCGTCCATCAGTTCCTGGGAGATACAACAAGAGCAGAGCAATCTGTTGGTGTCAATAATCTCGATTCGAGATTGGAGGTAAAAATTTATAATTGTTATTTAATTTTTACACACTCAATTTAATCGTAAAGTTTTGATACCCATTATGGAATCGTTACATATAAAATTTTTAAACTTCCGCTGCACCGGGTATCAATTCTGATTGATCTGATCGACGTTCTCCAACAGTGGTATCAAAGCCAGGTTGCTCAGATCAAGCGATTAAATTAATTGATTGTACAAAAATTTTTAAGCCTCGGTTTTTGAAACAAAATAAATTTTTTAAATTAAAAATTTTTCGGGCACGGGCAGCGATTGGATCGCTGCCCGGGGGGGCAGCGAGAGTCGCTGCCCCGGGCAGCGCACGGTCTGCCCAGCGCAGCGCTGGGCGCTGTGCAGGGCAGCGCACGGCGCTGCCCAGGGCAGTGATCGTCGCTGCCCTAGGGGCAGCCGGGCTGCCCGGCCCGAGCCCCTTTGGGGCGCGGGCAGCCGGGAGTGTCCCGGGCGGTCCGCGAAAAATTAATTTTTAATTTTTAAAATTAAAATTTTAATATGTTAAAATTCTATTTTTGGTCCGATCGAAAATTGTTTTTGATTGGTCCACGAGGCGTCGGATCGAATTGTTCGAGTCCGAAAATTTTAAAATTGATTTTTGGATAAATTTGAATTTTTGGAAAATTTATATATTTTATCCGTTAAATCAGATTTTATGAAATTAATTATTTTTGGTACAATTGATGATAAGATATGATCTTATGGATATATTGAGTAAAATATGATTTTATGTATAAAATTGGATTTTATATGTAAAATATGATTTTATTTGATAAAAAGATGAAATATGATTTTGTATGTAAAATAAGATTTTATATATGGAATATGATTTTATCCTTTTAATTTAAATTGCCATTGCATGTTATCCAATAAATTAATTTTGAATTAAATGTTATTGGATAAGGATGATCGATTGCCATGACCAATTTTGTAGGTGTATGTTAGGAATTTACATTTGTTTTTATTGTTGTTGGATTTATTAATGGGCCTGGTTTATGGCCCAATATGAATTGTCATATGTAATAAAAGTGGGCCTGGTTTATGGCCCGTTCCCACCCCTTGAAATGTATTCCCTACTTGTCATGGTTATTTATTGTAAATACATTAGACTTAGTGGGAGATGAAGATTTGAATATGGAGGTGGGCTCAGCAGACAATAAAGACAGAAGAAATGTAAATTGGAAGCTCAATGTAATAGGATTGCATTGCATACTGCGTATTACCTAGGATTGAACTAAGACTCGTGATTGGCAACCACGGGTCGATTAGAAATGGAATCGATCATCCTATATAATATATGATATTATTGTTGTATGCATGTTTTAGACAAAATTGTGTGAATCCGGCAAGCATACAAAATTTATAAAATGATGAGACAAATTTTCAAAATTAAAATCCCTCATTTTAAATATGATTTAAAATTGATATCAAGATAAATAAAGGAAATTTAAAATTGTTTAAATGTTCCTACCTTCCATCAACGATCAATGTATGAGATGCTACCCGCGGATACGGTCCGGCTCATATTATTGGGGGGGGGGCCAGTTCGTCGGAAATTTGTACATTGGATCGACACATGTTGTAAGTTGGGTGGAACTCCCATGGGATCGGCTCATATTATTGGGGGATCCACATGGCGACCGTTCATCACAACTTAATATTGATGGGTCATCTTGACATGTCACAATAAACGGCGTCATATTATTGGGCCCTTATTGGACATGAGGTAAAAACGTGGAGGTTGCTTTGGAAGCAATTGGGCTCTACCTTTTGAAAATTATGATTGGCTGATATTATTCGGGACCATAGTTTGTCAATTGGACTCCATGTTCTTACTAAGAAAAACAGTTTCCCGTTTTCACTAGAGGGTAGTGAAATCATTAAAATAGTGGGAGTGAGATTCATAAAATAAATTTCGCCTATTTTATGTCTTAGTAAATTAATTAAACAATCACTGATAATTGTCTGTTTTTTTTTCAGTATTTCATAAAAATGAATTCGCGTAATCCACTTTTCTCGATCCTCGAACAAATAAAATTGACTGGCGCAAACTATACGGAATGGTTCCGTAAGTTGAAGATTGTCTTGACTTCGGAGAAGATGCTCTACGTGTTAGAAAAATCTCCTCCGAAGGAAGCACCAGCTGATGTAAGTCCAGAAGAGTTGGCCAAACTTGATACATGGTGGGACCATGATATCAAGGCCAAATGCTATATGCAAGCCTCGATGTCTGATGAACTCCAGAGGCGATTTGAGGACACCGTGAATGCTGCTGACATTCACGTACAACTCAAGGAACTTTTTGGGGCTCAATCGAGGGCTGAAAGGTTCGCTACTGTAAAGGAGCTAATGACGTGTCGCATGCGTGAAGGGACTTCAGTCCGTGATCATGGGGTACGAGTGATTTGGCTCATACAGAAGTTGGTAACCCTTGATTTGGTTTTGGAGCATGAACTCAACGTGGACTTACTACTTCTATCTCTTCCTTCTTCGTTTGACGGATTTGTGGTGAATTTCAATATGAACAAGATAGAGGCCTCCCTTGAAGAGATGGTCAATATGCTTGTAACATATGAATCCACTTTAAAGAAGGATAAACCGGCTTTCTTGGTGGGCTTCTCTTCTTCTGCTAAGAAGGGGCCAAGTACAAAGGGTAAGAAACGTTCTGCCCCACCCAAGAAAATTAAACCCGAGAAGAAGTACAAGACAAAGGCTTCAAACATGGAAAAGTCCAAGGATGTTTGCCATTACTGCAAGAAGCCCGGTCATTGGAAGCGTAACTGCAAGGAATATCTAGAGCAGTTGCGATTTGCGAAGGGTATGTTCTATATTGAAATAAATGTTTCTCTTAATACTACTTCTTGGGTATTGGATACCGGATGTGGATCTCACATTTGCAATGATTTGCAGGTGATGACAAGAAGTCGCAAGCTTAAAATGGATGAGACCCAGCTGAGGCTCGGAAATGGTTTCAGAGTTGAAGCTAAAGCTGTGGGAGATGTTTATTTAATTTTGAAGAATGATTTTAAGTTACTTTTGAGAGATGTTTTATTTGTTCCAGATTTGATTAAAAACATTATTTCTATTTCTATGCTTGATAGAGATGGTTTTTCTTGCATTTTTGTGAATGAGATTTGCAATATTTACAAGAATGAATGTTTGATTGGAAATGGACAACTTGAAAACGATCTATATAACATAAAATTGAAAGACGTTCCAATAAATTATGTTGATAAACCGGCAACAACAAACAAAAGGAAAATCGATAGTCAAAACCCGGCAAACCTTTGGCATGCTAGGCTAGGTCATATTTCCTCAAGGAGGATGAACAAGCTAGTGGGAGAGGGCATGTTTGATATGTCTGATATTAACTCTCTACCTACTTGTGAATCCTGCCTGAAAGGAAAAATGACTAAATCTCCTTTTAAGGGGAAACCTGAGCGTAGTCAAAATCTGTTAGATTTGATCCATACAGACGTTTGTGGTCCATTTAGAATTGGTACTCAATATGGCCACACCTACTTCATTACCTTTACTGATGATTATTCTAGGTATGGGTATTTATATTTAATGAAATATAAGTCTGAAGCATTTGAAAAGTTCAAAGAATTCAAGGCTGAAGTAGAAAACAAGCTGGGTAAAAGTATTAAAGCACTTTGATCGGATCGAGGTGGAGAATACTTGAGTACCGAGTTTTTGGACTATCTGAAAGAGAATGGGATTCTCTCTCAGTGGACTCCTCCTATGACACCTCAGCTGAATGGTGTATCGGAGCGTCGTAATCGAACTTTGTTGGACATGGTTCGATCCATGATGAGCTTCACTGAGCTTCCACCTTCGTTTTGGGGCTACGCGCTTGAAACGGCGGTATTGTTGTTGAACAACGTCCACAGTAAAGCAGTGGACAAAACACCATACGAGTTATGGAATGGAAAAGCTCCTAAGTATTCGTACTTGAGGATTTGGGGATGTCATGCTTACGTGAAGCAGACAGTGGGAGATAAGTTGGATATTCGATCCACCTTATGTTATTTTGTAGGGTATCCGAAGAATTCAATCGGATATTATTTCTATCATCCTGCTGAAACAAAGGTGTTTGTTTCAAGGAATGCCACCTTCTTGGAGAAGGAGTTCTTATTGGATAAGAAAGGCGAGATGATGGAACTCGAAGAAATTCGAGAAGAACCCGAAATACAAAATAATGATCCTACACCTCAGGAACCATTGATGGACACGCCTATACCTAGAAGATCCGAGAGGACTTCTAGACCTCCTATTCGATATGGTCTTCTTCTTGAAGGGGATCAAGATGAACCCGATGTTGGATGTGATCCAAGAAACTTCAAGGAAGCAATTTCTGATGCGGATTCAAATTTATGGCTTGAAGCTATGCAGTCGGAAATAGATTCGATGCATACAAACCAAGTTTGGTCTTTAGTAGATCCTCCCGATGGAATTGTTCCAATAGTGTGTAAATGGATCTACAAGAGAAAGTTTGGGCCTGATGGTAAGGTATTGACCTACAAGGCACGATTGGTGGCGAAAGGTTATACTTAAAGACAAGGAGTTGACTATGATGAAACCTTTTCACCAGTTGCAATGTTCAAATCCATAAGAATCCTTATTGCCATAGCTGCTTGGTATGACTATGAGATATGGCAAATGGATGTGAAGACTGCATTTCTTAATGGAAACATTAAGGAAGAGATCTATATGACGCAGCCTGAGGGATACACATCCATGGGAAGCGAGCATAAGGTATGCAAGCTTCAGAGATCAATCTATGGTCTAAAACAAGCATCAAGAAGTTGGAACCAGAAATTTGATGAAATAATAAAGGATTTTGGTTTCATCAAGAACCCGGAGGAACCATGCGTGTACAAGAAAGTAGTTAAGGATGCTGTGACATTCTTAGTACTTTATGTTGATGACATCCTACTCATTGGGAATGATGTAGGGATTATGCAGTCAACAAAGATATGGTTATCAGGTAGATTCTCGATGAAGGATTTGGGTGAGGCATCCTATATTCTAGGGATACAGATCTATAGAGATAGATCTAAGAGAATGATAGGACTCACTCAAGCAACCTACATCGACACCATATTGAAACGGTTTTCAATGGATGGGTCCAAGAGAGGACATCTACCCATGTGTCATGGAGTTTCTCTATCCAAGTCTATGTGTCCCAAGACTGAAGAAGAGATAGAGAAAATGACACATGTACCATATGCGTCAGCCATTGGTAGTATCATGTATGGGATGATATCTACCAGACCGGATGTAGCATTTGCTCTGAGTGTCACGAGCAGATATCAAGCTAATCCCGGTCAAATGCATTGGAAAGCCGTGAAGGACATTCTTAAGTACTTACGAAGGACTAAGAATATGTTCATGGTATATGGAGGAAGAGAACTAAAATTGGAAGGCTATACCGACTCTAGCTTCCAAAGTGACGTGGATGACTCAAAGTCAACCTCTGGATTTGTGTTCATGCTCAATGGCGGTGCTGTCTCTTGGAAGAGTTCCAAGCAGGACACCACAGCGGATTCCACCACTGAGGCAGAATACATTGCAGCATCAGCTGCTGCTAAAGAGGCCGTTTGGATGAGGAATTTCGTCCAAGAGTTGGGCGTTATTCCGGAAGTTGTTGGTCCAGTCCCGGTGTACTGTGACAACACCGGTGCCATTGCTCAGGCAAAGAAACCAAGGTCTCATCAAAGATCCAAACACGTACTGAGGAAATACCACATCATCCGGGAGATTGTGGAAAGAGGAGACATCACTGTCGAAAGAGTGGCCTCTGCAGACAATATCGCTGATCCACTTACTAAGCCCTTGCCAGGACCATTATTTGACAAACATCGCGAAGCAATGGGTCTACGTAGTATGACTAGTTGGCTTTAGGGCAAGTGGGAGATTGAAAGAGTGGGTGCCCGGTGAGCCAACTTTTGGCTAAGGGCTTTGATGACTCTTTGTATAAACAATCTTTTGTTTAATATAATTTACACTTTGATTAATGGCAATGACTTTATCTTTCTTCATATTGTTATATTGTGATATACTATTTTTTCTTTGATAAAGACCTTGAATATACTATAGTGTATGTAAGATGTGGTGGTACATGGGGATGTCTATCATGAAACACATCTTATAGTCACTGTATATTCTAAACTGTTCCTAGTCGATTGAGCCGTCCGAGAATAAGGATAAGGATCGCTCGAGATTGAGACTAGCATTTGCGATGCCGAGTACCACGTTTCATTGGTATGGAACATAGAGATGTTCAAAGCATGCAAATGGATATTCATATGATGAATGATCGAACTACCCTATTCGGACTTTCCAAGTGGTTATCACTTATCGAGTGGATAAAGTCCGCAGTTTTGGTTGTACACCATTAGTCCTTACTACTTGAAACATCATTGAGACTCTATATGCTAGTACTGTGCTTTGACTCGTTTACCAACTCTATTGGGGTCATCAGGTGTCGGGATTGGGTACAGTTACGACACATATAGGAGTCGATGCTTTGTTGTCAAGGATTCACCACATACTTGCGAGTGTGGATATCCTATGCGATCTGAGGAGATATTAGTGTGACGAATCTCTGGCCAGAGTACATGATGTGTTTTAAGAAATGGTTTCTTAGTAGCACATGCGATGTCACTATTTGATCTTCAAGATGCATTGCATAGTTATCGAATCTCGAACGACTCTCGATTTACCAATGGTTGTTGATTCGATCGGGATATATGTATGAAGGGACCGTACTGTACGCTAACCAAAATCTATTGGTTCTTGCAGGCACTATCAGTGATACCTAAGGAATCATGGGGCGATGTTGCTAGGAGCTCTTACCATGATTCGATGGGAAAGTCGGAAATCGTTGTTCCGAGTCACAAGGAGTTGTGAGCCCACGGCTAGCTGTATCCCTGAACCATTGAGGGTCACACAGAGTAATGGATTTTTAATCCCCGTTGAGATAGTTAAATTTAATGAGTTAAATTTAAGGAACAAAGAAGTTGGACTTCTTATTTAAGAGTAGAGGAGTAAGATTTCCTAAAATGATATAGGGATGGGCATTTTTGGAAATCACTGAATTTGGATTCAGAAAAATTTATCTTGACTTTAAAAGGTGCAGAAATGGTTTCTGTGCACATTGGTGAAATCGGTTTATCAATCGGAGTCATGATGAATTTTATATTAATTTCTGAACATGCGGGCTTTGCTTGTCGGACTTGAACTTATGACTAATGGGCCCTAAGCGGTTAGCGGCCTACATTATAAATAAGTTATTGCAGTACAGAAATTACACATAACAGGTCACAAAATAATTTTCGAAAACCCTATTTTTCTTAAGTGTGGCCGCCGCCCCCCTCCCCTCTGCTCGGGAAAAATCCAGTCTGTGAATTTTGAATTACAGTCTGGTTTAACGGATCAAATTCGTTAATTCTCTTCGTAGAAACTTCTGATTGATTTTCTAGTGCAATCTATCAGAGGGATTAAATCTCTGTTCGTGGACCTGATTGAAGAACAGTTCGTCCATCAGTTCCTGGGAGATACAACAAGAGCAGAGCAATCTGTTGGTGTCAATAATCTCGATTCGAGATTGGAGGTAAAAATTTATAATTGTTATTTAATTTTTACACACTCAATTTAATCGTAAAGTTTTGATACCCATTATGGAATCGTTCCATATAAATTTTTTAAACATCCGCTGCACCGGGTATCAATTTTGATTGATCTGATCGACGTTCTCCAACATCAGTTGCGAGTTCGACAAGAGGATGTTCCTAAGACAGCATTTCGTACGCGGTATGGGCACTATGAGTTTCTAGTGATGCCGTTTGGTTTGACGAATGCTACAGCTATTTTTATGAATCTGATGAACAGAGTTTTCCGCGACTTTCTGGATAAGTTCATGGTAGTGTTCATCGATGACATTCTGGTGTATTCTCGCAGCATGGATGAGCATGTCTACCATCTCTATACTGTACTGCATTTCTTTAGGGAGAGACAGTTGTACGCAAAGCTAAGTAAGTGTGACTTCTGGATTGACCGAGTTGTGTTCCTTGGTCATGTCATTTCTCAGGAGGGCGTATCTGTTGATCCTAGCAAGACAGAAGCTATTTTGAATTGGTCACGACCGACTACAGCTTCTGAGATTCGTAGTTTCCTTGGTTTAGCAGGATAATATCGTCGTTTTGTGGAGAATTTCTCTCAGATAGCTAAGCCTTTGACTCAGTTGACGAAGAAAGACATTTCTTTCGTTTGGTCTGATGCTTGTGAAGACAGTTTTTGTGAGTTGAGACGTCATCTGACGACAGCTCCAGTTCTTGCTTTACCGTCTGGATCAGGTGGTTTTGTAGTCTTCACTGATGCTTCTCTCCAGGGTTTGGGGTGTGTGTTGACTCAGAATGTCCACGTGATTGCCTATGCTTCCAGACAGCTGAAGACTCACGAGTAGAACTATCCCGTACATGATTTAGAGCTTGCAGCCGTTGTCTTTGCTCTTAAGATATGGCGTCACTATTTGTACGAAGAACAATTCGAGATCTTCACCGATCATAAGAGTTTGAAGTATCTGTTCACTCAGGCTGAGTTGAACATGCGGCAGCATCGTTGGATGGATCTGTTGAAGGATTACGATTGTGAGATCAAGTACCATCCAGGTTCTTTAAGTCCTGTTTCTGATGCGCTTAGTCGCAAAGTTTATTTGAGTTCCATTCATACCAGTTCGGTTTCAAGGGCAGTGGAGGAGTGTTGTTCTTTGGGATTCATGTTCCGTCATAAAAAAGAACAACAAGGGATTCGTGTCTCTTCTATGCTTGCAGAGCCAGCTCTATACAGACGAATCCGGGAAGCTCAGAATTCTAATCTGAAGACTCAGAAGTTGGCCCGGCTGGCTGAGGGTGATAACACTTCTGGTTTCCATCTGCAAGGAGATGGTCTGTTGTGTCTTTTTGGTCGAGTTGTGGTACCCGAGGATTCTACGTTGAGGGATGAGATCTTATCGCAAGCTCACCGCAGTCAATTCTCTGTACATCTAGGCAGCATGAAGATGTATAAGGATCTTCGCACTCAATTTTGGTGGAAAGGGATGAAGCGCAGCGTTTATCAGTTCGTATCCCGATGCCTTGTGTGTCAACAAGTCAAGGCAGAGTTTAGACGACCCGGAGGGTTACTCCACAGCTTAGAGATTCCTGAATGGAAGTGGGAGCATGTGACGATGGACTTTGTCACCCACTTGCCTATGTCTTTCAGGAATTGTGATGCTATTTGGGTTGTCATGGATCGGTTGTCAAAGTCAGCGCATTTTCTTCCCTACAACCGCGATTACACCTTTGATAGGATGGCACAATTGTATATACAGGAGATTGTGAGATTGCATGGGATTCCGTTGAGCATTGTCAGCGATAGAGATCCGAGGTTCACCTCGAGATTTTGGGGTAGCTTCCAGCGAGCCCTTGGTACTACTTTGAGCTTGAGTACGGCTTATCATCCAGAGACAGACGGACAGTCGGAGCATACTATTTGCACTTTAGAGGATATGCTTCGCGCGGAGGTGATGGATTTTGGTCCCGCATGGCATGATCATTTACCATTGGTGGAGTTCGCCTACAAAAATAGTTTCCATCGCAGCATTGGCATGACACCATTTGAGGCTCTTTATGGACGCGGTTGTCGTACACCTTTGTTTTGGGACGAGGTTGGCGAGCGTCAGGTTGAGGGTCCTCAGATGATTCAACATATGATTGATGCAGTAGAGTTGATCCGACGCAGGGTTAAGGCAGCCCAGGATCGACAGGCTAGCTACGCGAACACTCACCGCAGGCCACTTAATTTTGAGGTAGGGGAATACATTTTCTTGCGTGTGTCACCTTTCCGGAAGGTGATGAGGTTTGGTCGCAAGGGTAAGCTGACACCTAGATTTATTGGTCCTTTCGAGATTCTCGAGAAGGTTGGGGATGTTGCTTATCGTCTGGCCTTGCCACCCGATCTTTCAGAGATCCACGATGTGTTCCACGTGTCCTTGTTGAGGCAGTATGTGGCGGACGAGTCGCATATTTTGCACCCGACCGAGGTAAAGGTAGATCGGGATATATCTTATGTGGAGAAACCCCTACGGATTCTTGACAGGAAGGACAAGGTACTTCGTAACAAGCGAATACCATTGGTTATGGTACAATGGCAGCGCAAAGGTACAGAGGAAGCTACTTGGGAGTTGGAGAGTCGGATGTTAGCCGAGCACCCCAAGTTATTTTGATATTTTGTACTTCTTTGTATCGAGTTATACTTGTTTAGTTGTAATAAAGAACATTTGGTTGGCTATTTATGTTTTCCTCTAAGACTTAAATTTCGAGGACGAAATTTCTTAAGTTGGGGAGAATGTAGTAACCCGCATTTCTAAATTAGTGATTAATGAGTAAGTAATCACGTGATCATGTTTAGATTAAGTAAAACATGATTAAGTAAGTTCCTGTTGGGATAACGGACTTCAAAAATGGATTCAGAACACTCAAATTAATTGAATTGGTCCAAAGAGGAGTTCGGACGATCCGAAATGGATCGGAAGCTCCGTGCCAGGATCGGAGGCTCCGATCGAGATCGGACGCTCCGATCGAGATCGGACGCTCCGTCGGCAAGATTGGAAGCTCCGATCTGGACCAGGGCACATGTCATTTCTTACATCAGCAAGGTGACATCATGGCTGACGTAATATTGAGAAATCGGATGCTCCGAAGGTGTGATCGGAGGTTCCGATCGAGTTCGGACGATCCGAACCAGGTTCGGAGGCTCCGAACGTTGCCTATAAATAGAGGGTCCGAGAATTCATTTTCTCACACCAATTTCCTCTATTCTCTCTCGATTCTTAAGCCTTCTAACTCAGATCTAGGGAGATCTAGGAATCCTACGGGAAATCCGGAAGTGGCTAAGTGATCTAGACGTCGTCGCGGAGCTACGACCTAGTTTTGAGGCTATCGTCAGCAAAGGGCTAACGAAGGACGCAGGTATAGCTTTGGCGTTCTAAAAATATTTAGGAGTATGCAATAGCATAGTTAAGGCTTTTAGATCTTAATTGTTGATGCATGGATATTTGCATTGTAGTAGCTAGTAGGCTTGGAGTCTAGACCAGCAGAGCTAGGTTTGACCAGCAGTGTTAGAGGTACGTAAGTACTGACCGAGATAGCCGGCATGATATATTTGCTTATATGTTGCATGAGTATGTGCTATATGTTTTATCATGCTTTAGCATGTTTTACCATCTTAGCACATACATGATTTTACGTGTGACTGCATTCGGAAAGATGTGAGTCATTGACACTCTCCATAGGGAACAATGATCTTATTTTGGACTCGAGTCAGGTATGACAGTTTCCGTATGAGACTTGTATTCTGTTTTGGATTCGGGTCAGGATGGGGTTGGCTCAGCCCTGATATGGAGTATACGAGTACCCCGCGGAGTAGCTCTCTAGCCGGTACTGTATATTCCCGGCGCCATGAGCAAGTGTTTTCACTTGGGTTTTAAACCATCTGTGTGTGCATATTTGTATTTATATCATTCCTTCGTATTGAGCATTCTAGCTCGCGCCCCTGTGTTTGGGTATTATGTACCTTGTGGCGGGGCAGGTTTGAGGCTGGACGGTCCAGGCGGCTCTCAGCAGGATTGAGCTTTGGAGAGTGCGAGGTTTTAGAGGGTAGGGATTTATTTACCCTGAACCTTCGATTTGGTTGTATAATAGTATTTATACACTTGTGATAGCGTCGGTTGTATTCTGCCGATTGGATTTGTTGTATTTTAATTATCCGCATTACACGGTTTAAGCTTTGATTGCGTGCGCTTTTACTATAACTCTGATTAGGTAGTGGATTCGGGTTGGGTCACTACACAGGCCAAGTCAACCCCTCCGCCAACCGAGTTTGCCGGAATGGACCCCGGTTCCTGTGCCACGACACCTTCGCCGGCCGCCGGTGATGCTCCGAGGAGTGTAACCCGAGTCAACCCGGTTCCAATCGGCCGAGCTAAGCGAGTCAACTCAAAAGTCAACATTGTTGACCCCTGGTCAAAATCGTTGACCCAGCAGTCAAAATTGGAGTCAACCCTGTTGACTTTTTGGTCAACCCTGCTTCAAAAATTGCAGTTTCGCTCCCGGTTTCGTTTCGAGACACTTTGGCACCACCATCTCCTCGTACGGTGAAGAAAAGCTTTGCAGATGTGATAAATTCGATGGATGATTTGTCAGATCCAACTTTTCTGAATGGGAAACCGGACGAGGTAATTTCTTCCCTTGTTGAGCCTTTTAGATTTTCTTTGGTGGGCAAGATTACTGGGAATAGATCTTCTGTCCCTAATTCTGCGATATATGCTGCTTTTTCTAAGCTGGGTTTTATGGCTCCTTTTAACTTGAAATTCCTCCCCCGTGGTTACTTAGTATGTACTTTTTCTTGTGAGGAGGATTATGCACGCATCTGGATGCGCGGAATGCTCTATGTGGGGCCGATTGGGATCCGATTTTATTAGTGGACCCCAGAGTTTAAGTTCGATATGGAATCACCCATTGCCCCTGTATGGGTTCGATTTCCTGATTTGCCCTTGAACTTGTACAATAAGAAAAGTTTGTATTCTCTTGCCAAAATCTTGGGCAATCCTTTGGATGAGCATACGGCTGATGTGTCTAGAGGGGCTTTTTCCCATGTCTGTGTGGAGCTGGATGTTTTAAGGGAGAGAATTCAGCAGATCTGGGTTGGGTGGGGTGAGTACACGCATGAGATTGAGGTTGTGTATGAGAGGATCCCATCTTATTGCACTAATTGCAAGATGTTGGGGCACTCCACTTCGGTGTGTTATTCTCATGGGAAAAATCCGAGGCCCCAAGCAATCCATATTCCCAAGTCTATCCACATTAACAAGGTTGGGTTTGACATTTGTCCAGGATTCTCTTGGGCTCAGCAAGTGGAGGAAGAGGAGGGTACCTCTTTTGTGGATTGTGCGGAGGATCTGGGATCTCCGCATGACTTTCTAGTTTCTGCTCCTATGGAAACTATTGCCTGTGTTCTGAATCATAGCTGTCAATCAATTCCTTCGAATCCCGGGACTCTTAGTGAGAATTCCTCCTTGTTCATTGAGTGGCTCATTTCTCAGCAGGGCCGCCTCTGCCAGGAGTTTGGCCCGGTGATGGTTGACTCTAGTTGTGAAGATGACTTGGGATCTTGTTATGGTTCCGAATCGTGTGATGGGAAGGAACTTGGTAGGGCCGAGCGGGACACTGATATGTCTGATCCTCTCAAGAGAAAGACTTCTCTGAGGGAGAAGGACCTGCAGGCCCTTAAGGGGACGAGGAAGAAGAAGGGGCCTCACCCAGAATTTTCCTCATGAATTGTCTCATTTGGAACATTAGGGGACTCAGGAGCTCTTGTTTGTCCGTTGGAGGCCAACCGAGATTCCCATCATACGCGTAGCCTGTATAGCCCCCAGCTAGAGGCGGGGCTTGATGGTGGCTGCAGAATGTGCAAGTCTCAAATACGACAAGATCTGGAATTTGACCGTCTCCGCAGAAGAGGGTAAGTGATGGTGCTTAGAATCATTGTGTGCGGTCCAAAGGAACCAAAGCACGACGAAAGGAATGAACTCCTTCACATTACCCCCAGGAGAATACTCGCGACCCCTCTTCCAGGCACTGAGAAACAAACGGAAGTCCTCAGTGATGGGGATGCGAACACGAAATACAGCCCCAAAGAAATGCCACACCGAACGGGCGATGGGACAGTCAATGAAAATGTGTACGAGGGTCTCCGACATTTCACAAAACTGACATCTGGACGCTAGCACAAAACCGCGCTGCTGAAGCACCTCATCCACAGGCAGCCACCGATGCCAAAATCTCCACAGAAAAAAGGACATGGTGGGCTTCATCCAATGCCCCCAGCAAGGGGTCAAAATGTCTGATACCAGGCCTCTCGGACGGACCTGCTCCCACACAGATCTCATGGAAAAAGCACCATAAGTGCTGTGGATCCAAATAGCTACATCCGGCTCGTCCACCAAAACAGGAATCTGTGCAATCTCCTCCGCCACCGAGGGAGCAACAACAGCACAGAGAAGATCAAAATCCCATGCTCCCTCCAAAAGGAAGCTAGAAACACACTCTCCTATCCCCTCTGACAGAGGGGTATCACCCAACCAGGTATCATCCAACCAGGTATCATCCCAAAAAGAAATCTCCCCATAGCCGATTCTCCATCGGATGCCAGGCTCCGCACGAGGCCGAACCTGGAGCATACGACGCCAAGTCGGAGAAATAGCACCACGGGAAGTGACACAAATGGGGATCTCAGTTCGGAAATACTTCCTCCAGAGTAATCTTGCCCAGAGAGAGGAGCCTTGTCGGAATCTGTACCATAGCTTCATGGAGAATCTATCCACTATGTCTTTCAGCCTACAAAAACCAAGGTCCCCTTCTTTCACCAGGAGGCAAGCACGAGACCAACGAGCCCAGTGCCACTTCTTCTCCAAGGGTCTAGAACCCAAGAGGAAAGCATTAAAGATGAGCTCCAATCTCTCCGTGACAACAAAAGGAGGCTGAATCACCTGGCAGAGATAGATCGGAATCAAAATGAGCACGCTACTGACTGCAAAAGGGGCTCAAACAACGAGCACTTTCGGTTCACACGGAAAAGCGGAGCTCCAAGGTATCTCAAAGTCAGCTGGCCCTCCGCAAACATTGTAATGCGCAGCAAACGAGAGCGGCGACGATCAGTACAATGCAGGGGAAATATCATGGCACTCTTGGCCACATTCACCAACTGGCCCGAGCAGTTCTCATAATGATCCAAGAAATCTTTGAGGCGCTGCATACCCCGAGACCCCCCATTTGGCAAAAATAATGACATCATCAGCATAAGCCAGATGGGAGATCATCATATCACACCCAGAGCAGTACCTCAGATCAGCGTTCTGAAGGAACAACCGATCCAGACTGCGAGACAGGTACTTCGCCGCAATAATGAAGAGAAGGGGGGACAAAGGATCCCCCTGTCTCAAACCCCTCGTAGAACCAAACAAACCAGTGGGAGTACCATTAACATTGACCGAGAACTTGCAAAAAGAGATTCAAGCCCTCAACATCCTCACAACTTGCTCGGAGAAGCCGAACTGCCTAAGGGCATCCAGGAGAAAATACCATTTGACTCTGTCATAGACCTTAGCCATGTCCAACTTCAGGATGACGTTTCCACCATGGGCAAGGAGATTGAGACTATGAGTGAGCTCCTGAGCGAGAAGGATATTATCAGAAATCATCCGACCCGGCACAAATCCACTCTGACTCTGAGAAATAAGACCCCCAACCACTGAACTTAGCCGAGAGTACAACAGCTTCGAGATGATCTTATTCGTGACATTACACAAGCTGATGGGATGGAAATCCGTCCAAGCATAAGCACCCTCAACTTTGGGAACCAAAGTGATCGTGGTGGCAGTGAAGCCCTTGGGAAAAGGGGAACCCTAAAAAAAGTCAAAGGACAGCTTCCATGACGTCCTGCTGCACAAAATCCCAGTAATGCAGAAAAAATACAGAAGAGCACCCATCAGGGCCAGCCACACTATCACTAGGGATGGAGAAAACAATGAGGCGAACCTCCTCCAAAGTGGGGGTGGCCGCAATGCAGATGTTCTCCGCCTCTGAGATCACAGGGGAAAAACCAAAAAAATCTGGGATATTGGTAGCGCTTATCGTGTACGCCCAAATTACCCGACTCAATCAGATAAACAAATAATGCAGTAGCGTGAGTAGGGATCGTTCCCACAAGGAAAGGTAAATTTAAAAGTGTTCTTTAAAATAAAAGGGGGTTTTGGAGTTTGGATTAACTACTAAAAACTTTAAGCAATCAAAATTCACTAGCATACAAAATTTAAATAAAAGACTGGAGAAATTCAATAAGAGACGAGACTTGGTATCGGTCGACTACACCCTTGATATTATTCATTCAATCATTGATCATCTAAAAATAATTAATCTTATCAAATATTCACCATTGGAAATTTAATTCCTGTTTCACCTTAATTTTAGTTAACTAGACAACAGCAGTCCAAGTTAACCCTTACCCCATAAACTAACCCAATACCAGCGATCAGATTTAAATTCACGGTAGCATTCAAACTAGTAAAACTGATAAAGCTAGACAACCCATACACAAGCGGATGAATTTAGTCTAGTCAATTATTATTTCTACGATTTAACAAATTCAACAGCAAAAAATATTAATCATAGTTTCTTCGCAAATCAGAGGTTTCAAACAATTACGGATTTGAATTCTAATTTAGCATTCGATTGTATAATGAAATCCTAAGATGGCCAATCTAAAAATCTCATACACAAGCATATCAATCAATTCAGAATAATTCTTGATACTCGATAAAAATCAAACATTGAAAATCAAAATCTCATGAATAAGTAAAATCAAGGATTTTGTCTTCCTCAACCAAGTACTAAATTTTAGCCAACAATACTCATGAATTTTCTAAAAAAAATCATGAGCGAAAATAAAAATAAGAAAAGATAGATGAAAACCTAGCCGTCCACAGAGAGTTCTTCCAGTTCTAAGCGTGTAGAATAGTATGGAAAAATCCCTAAAACCGACTTAAAAATCAAATAAAAGTCTAGAGCCTTAATTAAAATGTTGGAAAACCGTGTTCAGATCAATTGAATTGATACCCGGTGCAGCGAAAGTTTAAAAATTTTATTTTTCTTGATATGAAACAATTTCATATCATGGGTATCAAAACGTTTAACGATTAAATCACACAAGTAAAATAAATAATAATCAATTAAATATTTTACCTCCAATCTCGAAGCGAGATTATTGACACCAACAGATTTAGATCTGCTCTTCTTGTATATCCCGGGAACCGATGGCGTCACGATCAATCACCGGAATAAGGTCCACGAACAGAAAACTGAACCCTCTGATTGACTGCACTAGAAATCAATCAGAAGTTTGCGTAGAGAATAAACAGATATGATCTGTTAATTCAGAATTGTAATTTTCACAAAAATCACAAGTCTGAATTTTCTCCGGGAGGGACAAGGATTTCAAAAAATCCTTAGAATATTTAGAGTGTAATTTCAAAAATTATAAGACACAAAGTGTGTGATTTTTGAACCCAACACCTCTATTTATAGATAATTTCTAGTTATAATTGTATCAGGACTCTAACTCCTTAAAGCCCACAATCCATAACTTAAGCCCAACAAGCCAAGCCCGTTGTTATAGAAATTAATATAAAATTCATCGTGACTCCGATTGATAAACTGATTTCACCAATGTGCACAGAAACCATTTCTGCATCTTTTAGAGTCAAGATAATTTTTCTGAATCCGAATTTAGTGATTTCCAAAAATGCCCATCACTATGTCATTTTAGGAAATCCACTCCCTTTAGTTGAGAAATCCAATTTCTCTTTCATTAAATTTAACTCTTTAAATTTAACTATCTCTACGGGGTTTTAGTAATCCATTACTTGTGTAACCCTCAATGGTTCAGGAATACAGCTAGCCGTGGGCTCACAACTCCTTGTAACTCGGAACAACAATTTCCGACTTACACAACGAATCATGGTAAGAGCGTCTAGCAACATCGCCCCATGATTCCCTAGGTATTACTGATAGTGCCTGCAAGAACCAGTAGATTTTGGTTAGCGTACAGTACGGTCCCTTCAACCAAATATCCCGATCGAATCAACAACCATTGGTACATCGAGAGTCGTTCGAGATTCGATAACTATGCATTACGTCTTGGAGATCAATTAGTGACATCGCATGTGTTACTAGGATAACCATTAACCTAAAACACATCATGCACTCTGGCCAGAGATTCGTCACACTAATATCTCCTCAGATCGCATAGGATATCCACACTCGCAAGTATGTGGTGAATCCTTGACAACAAAGCATCGACTCCTATATGCCTCGTAACTGTACCCAATCCCGACACATGATGACCCCCATAGAGTCGGTAAACGAGTCAAAGCACAGTACTAGCATATAGAGTCTCAATGATGTTTCAAGTAATAAGGACTAATGGTGTACAACCAAAACCGCGGACTTTATCCACTCAATAAGTGATAACCACTTGGAAAGTCCGAATAGGGTAGTTCGATCATTCATCATATGAATATCCATTTGCATGCTTCGAACATCTCTATGTTCCCTACCAATGAAACGAGGTAGTATGCATCGCAAATGCTAGTCTCAAACTCGAGCGATCCTTATCCTTATTATCGGACGGCTCAATCGACTAGGAACTGTTTAGAATATACAGTGACTATAAGATGTGTTTCATGATAGTCATCCCCATGTACTACCACATCTTACATACACTATAGTATATTCAAGGTCTTTATCAAAACAACAATAGTATATCACAATATAACAATATGAAGAAAGATAAAGTCATTGCCATTAATAAAATGTAAATTATATTAAACAAAAATTGTTTACACAAAGAGTCATAAAAGCCCTTAGCCACAAGTTGGCTATCCGGGCACCCACTCTTTCAATCTCCCACTTGCCCTAAAGCCAACTAGTCATATTACGTAATCCCATTGCTTCGCGATGTTTGTCAAACAATGGTCCTGGCAAGGGCTTCGTAAGCGGATCAGCGATATTGTCTGCAGAGGCCACTCTCTCGACTGTAATGTCTTCTCTTTCCACGATCTCCCGGATGATGTGGTATTTCCTCAGTATGAGTTTGGATCTTTGATGAGACCTTAGTTCCTTTGCCTAAGCAATGGCACCAGTGTTGTCACAGTACACCGGGATTGGACCAACAGATTCTGGAATCACACCCAACTCTTGGATGAATTTCCTCATCCAAACCGCCTCTTTAGCAGCAGCTGATGCTGCAATGTATTCTGCCTCAGTGGTGGAATCCGTTGTGGTGTCTTGCTTGGAACTCTTCCAAGAGACAGCACCGCCATTGAGCATGAATACAAATCCAGAGGTTGATTTCGAGTCATCCACGTCACTTTGGAAGCTAGAGTCGGTGTAGCCTTCCAACTTCAATTCTCTTCCACCATAAACCATGAATATATTTTTAGTTCTTCTCAAGTACTTAAGAATATCCTTCACGGCTTTCCAATGCATTTGACCTGGATTGGCTTGATATCTGCTCGTGACGCTCAGAGCATAGGCCACATCCGGTCTAGTAGATATCATCTCATACATGATACTACCTATGGCTGATGCATATGGTATATGTGTCATTTTCTCTATCTCTTCGTCAGTCTTGGGACACATAGACTTGGATAGAGAAACTCCATGACACATAGGTAGATGTCCTCTCTTGGACTCATCCATTGAAAACCTTTTCAATATAGTGTCGATGTAGGTTGCTTGAGTGAGTCCTATCATTCTCTTAGATCTATCTCTATAGATCTGTATCCCTAGAATATAGGATGCCTCACCCAAATCCTTCATCGAGAATCTACCTGATAACCATATCTTTGTTGACTGCAACATCCCTACGTCATTCCCAATGAGTAGGATGTTATCAACATAAAGTACTAAGAATGTTACCGCATCCTTAACTACTTTCTTGTACACGCATGGTTCCTCCAGGTTCTTGATGAAACCAAAATCCTTTATTGTTTCATCAAATTTCTGGTTCCAACTTCTTGATGCTTGTTTGAGACCATAAATTGATCTCTGAAGCTTGCATACCTTATGCTCGCTTCCCATGGAGGTGAATCCTTCAGGCTGCATCTTATAGATTTCTTCCTTAATGTTTCCATTAAGAAATGCAGTCTTCACATCCATTTGCCATATCTCATAGTCATACCATGCTGCTATGGCAATTAGGATTCTTATGGACTTGAACATTGCGACTGGTGAAAAGGTTTCATCATAGTCAACTCCTTGTCCTTGAGTATAACCTTTTGCAACCAATCGTGCCTTATAGGTCAACACCTTGCCATCAGGCCCAAGTTTTCTTTTGTAAATCCATTTATATCCTATTGGAACAATTTCATCAGGAGGATCTACTAAAGGCCAAACTTGGTTTGAATGCATCGAGTCTATTTCCGACTGCATCGCTTCAAGCCATAAATTAGAATCCGCATCAGAAATTGCTTCCTTGAAGTTTCTTGGATCACATCCAATATCGGGTTCACTTTGATCCCCTTCAAGAAGAAGACCATATCTAACAGGAGGCCTAGAAGTCCTCTAGGATCTTCTAGCAATAGGCGTGTCTTGTGATGATTCTTGAGGTGTAGGATCGTTAATTTGTATTTCGGGTTCTTCTCGAATTTTTTCGAGTTCCATGATCTTGCCTTTCTTATCCAATAAGAATTCCTTCTCCAAGAAGGTGGCATTCCTTGAAACAAACACCTTTGTTTCAGCAGGATGATAGAAATAATATCCGATTGAATTCTTCGGATACCCCACAAAATAACATAAGATGGATCGACTATCCAACTTATCTCCCACTGTCTACTTCACGTAAGCATGACATCCCCAAATCCTCAAGTACGAATACTTAGGAGCTTTGCCATTCCATAACTCATATGGTGTTTTATCTACTGCTATAGTGTGAACGTTGTTCAACAACAAAACCGCCATTTCAACCGCGTAGCCCCAAAATGATGGTGGGAGCTCAGTGAAGCTCATCATGGATCGAACCATGTCCAACTTGGTTCTATTACGACGCTCCGAAACACCATTCAGCTGTGGTGTCATAGGAGGAGTCCACTGAGAGAGAATCTCATTCTCTTTTAGATAGTCCAAAAACTCGGCACTTAAGTATTCTCCACTACGATCCGATCGAAGTGCCTTAATACTTTTGCCTAGTTTGTTTTCTACTTCAGCCTTGAATTCTTTGAACTTTTCAAATGCTTCAGACTTATATTTCATTAAATATAAATACCCATACCTTGAATAATCATAAGTAAAGGTAATGAAGTAGGTGTGGCCAAATTGAGTACCAATTCTAAATGGACCACAAACATCTGTATGGATCAAATCCAATAGATTTTGACTACGCTCAGGTTTCCCCTTGAATGGAGATTTAGTCATTTTTCCTTTCAGGCAGGATTCACAAGTAGGTAGAGAGTTAATATCAGACATATCAAACATGCCCTCTCCCACTAGCTTGTTCATCCTCCTTGAGGAAATATGACCTAGCCTAGCATGCCAAAGATTTTTCGGGTTTTGACTATCGTTTTTCCTTTTTTTTGTTGTTACCGGTTTATCGACATAATTCATTGAAACTTCTTTTAATTTTAAGTTATATAGATCGTTTTCAAGTTGTCCATTTCCAATCAAACATTCATTCTTGTAAATATTGCAAATCCCATTCACAAAATTGCAAGAATAACCATCTCTATCAAGCATAGAAATAGAAATAATGTTTTTGACCAAATCTGGAACATATAAAACATCTCTCAAAAATAACTTAAAATTGTTCTGCAAAACTAAATAAATGTCTCATATAGCTTTGGCTTCGACTCTAGAACCATTCCCGAGCCTTAGCTGGGTCTCACCCATCCTTAGCTTATTACTTCTTGTCATCATTTGCAACTCATTGTAAATGTGAGATCTGGTATCCAATACCCAAGAAGTAGTATTAAGTAAAACATTTATTTCAATGTAAAACATACCCTTTGCAGTTCTCAACTGCTCGAGGTATTCCTTGCAGTTATGTTTCCAATGACCGGGTTTCTTGCAGTAATGGCAAACTTGTTTAGACTTGTCGAATTTTGCATGTAACATTTGGCCTTGAGATCATGGTCCAACCATTTCTCTAGTTCGGCCAATCCTTTCGGCAGTTACATCAGCCGAGGCTGTTTTCGGAGAAGCCTTTTCTAACACTTAGAAAATCTTTTCCGAACTCAGGACAATCTTAACTTATGGAACCATCCTATATAGATTGCGCCAGAAAGTTTGTTATGTTCGAGAATTGAAACATGTGGATTACGAATTCATTGTAATGAAATACTGAGATGAAACAGACAATAATCGATGATTTGTTTAATAATTACTAAGACATAAAATATGGTGAATTTTATTTTATGAATCACACTCCCACTATTTTGACGATTTCACCACCCTCTAGTGAAAACGAGAAACATTTTCTTTAGTGGGAACATGGAGTCCAATTGACAAACTATAGTCCCGAATAATATCAGTCAACCATAATTTTCAAAAGGTAGAGCCCAATTGCTTCCAAAGCAAAATCCACGTTTTTACCTCATGTCCAATAAGGGCCCAATAATATGAAGTCGTTTATTGTGACATGTCAAGATGACCCATCAATATTAAGTTGTGATGGACGGTCGCCATGTGGATCCCCCAATAATATGAGCCGATCCCATGGGAGTTCCACCCAACTTACAACATTTGTCGATCCAATGTACTGCTTTTCGACGAACGGGCCCCCCTAATAATATGAGCCGGACCATATCCGCGGGTAGCATCTCATACATTGATCGTTGATGGAAGGTAGGAAAATTTAAACAATATTTAAATTCCCTTTTATTAATCTTGATATAAATTTTAAATCATATTTAAAATGAGGGATTTTTAATTTTGAAAATTTGTCTCATCATTCATTTTTATGTATGCTTGTGGGATTCATACAATTTGTTCTAAGCATGCATACATCAATAATATCATATATTATTTAAGGATGATCGATCCAATTATCTATTCAACCCGTGGTTGCCAATCACGAGTCTAAGTCCAATCCTAGGTAATATGCAGGTATGCAATGCAATCCTATTACATTGAGCTTCCAATTTACATTTCTTTAGTCTTCATTGTCTGCTGGGCCCACCATTTCTTCAAATCTTTGTCTCCCACTAAGTCTAATAAATTTACAATAAATTTCGATGACAAATATGGGATACATTTGTAGGGGTGGGAACGGGCCATAAACCAGGCCCACTTTTATTACATATGACAATCATATTGGGTTATTAACCAAGCCCATTAATAAACACCAACAACAATAAGACAAATGTAAATTCCTAGCATACACCTACAAAATTGGTTATGGCAATCGATCATCCCATTATCCAATTTTAAATTCAAAATTTAAATAATTGGATAAACATGCTGTGGCATCATAATTTAAAAGATAAAATCATATTTTATCTTATCCATCCATAAGATCACATCTTATCATCAATTGTACCAAAATAATCAATTTTCAAAATTCAATTTAACGGATAAAATATTTAAATTTTCCAGAAATTCAAATTTATCCAAAAATCAATTTTAAAAATTTCGGACTCGAACAATTCGATCCGATGCCTCGTGATCTTATCAAAAACAATTTTCGATCGGATCAAACACTAGAATTTTAAAAATTCAAAATTTTCAAAAATCAATTTTTAATTTTTCCGGGCTGCCCGGGACAATCCCGGGCAGCCCGTGCCCTGACCGGGCGAGGGCTGGGCAGCGACGATCGCTGCCCTGGGCAGCGATCACATCGCTGCCTATGGGCAGCACCGATCGCTGCCCTTGGGCAGCGATCCAATTGCTGCCCGTTTTTCTTGCCCGTCAGAAAAATTAAATTTTTGATTTTAAAAAATATGTTTTGTTTCAAAAACCCGAGGCCAAAAATTTTGTACAATAGATTAATTTAATCGTTTGATCTGAGCAACCTGGCTCTGATACCACTGTTGGAAAATCGTGTTCAGATCAATTGAATTGATACCCGATGCAGCGGAAGTTTAAAAATTTTATTTTTCTTGATATGAAACAATTTCATATCATGGGTATCAAAACGTTTAACGATTAAATCACAAAAGTAAAATAAATAATAATCAATTAAATATTTTACCTCCAATCTCGAAGCAAGATTATTGACACCAACAGATTTAGATCTGCTCTTCTTGTATATCCCGGGAACCGATGGCGTCACGATCAATCACCGGAATAAGGTCCACGAACAGAAAACTGAACCCTCTGATTGACTGCACTAGAAATCAATCAGAAGTTTGCGTAGAGAATAAACAGATATGATCTGTTAATTCAGAATTGTAATTTTCACAAAAATCACACGTCTGAATTTTCTCCGGGAGGGACAAGGATTTGGAAAAATCCTTAGAATATTTAGAGTGTAATTTCATAAATTATAAGACACAAAGTGTGTGATTTTCGAACCCAACACCTCTATTTATAGATAATTTCTAGTTATAATTGTATCAGGACTCTAACTCCTTAAAGCCCACAATCCATAACTTAAGCCCAACAAGCCAAGCCCGTTGTTATAGAAATTAATATAAAATTCATCGTGACTCCGATTGATAATCTGATTTCACCAATGTGCACAGAAACCATTTCTGCATCTTTTAGAGTCAAGATAATTTTTCTGAATCCGAATTCAGTGATTTCCAAAAATGCCCATCACTATGTCATTTTAGGAAATTCCACTCCCTTTAGTTCAGAAATCCAATTTCTCTTTCATTAAATTTAACTCTTTAAATTTAACTATCTCTACGGGGTTTTAGTAATCCATTACTTGTGTAACCCTCAATGGTTCAGGAATACAGCTAGCCGTGGGCTCACAACTCCTTGTAACTCGGAACAACAATTTCCGACTTACCCAACGAATCATGGTAAGAGCGTCTAGCAACATCGCCCCATGATTCCCTAGGTATTACTGATAGTGCCTGCAAGAACCAGTAGATTTTGGTTAGCGTACAGTACGGTCCCTTCAACCAAATATCCCGATCGAATCAACAACCATTGGTACATCGAGAGTCGTTCGAGATTCGATAACTATGCATTACGTCTTGGAGATCAATTAGTGACATTGCATGTGTTACTAGGATAACCATTAACCTAAAACACATCATGCACTCTGGCCAGAGATTCGTCACACTAATATCTCCTCAGATCGCATAGGATATCCACACTCGCAAGTATGTGGTGAATCCTTGACAACAAAGCATCGACTCCTATATGCGTCGTAACTATACCCAATCCCGACACCTGATGACCCCTATAGAGTCGGTAAATGAGTCAAAGCACAGTACTAGCATATAGAGTCTCAATGATGTTTCTGAAAGAGTGGGTGCCCGGTGAGCCAACTTGTGGCTAAGGGCTTTGATGACTCCTTGTATAAACAATCTTTTGTTTAATATTATTTACACTTTTATTAATGGCAATGACTTTATCTTTCTTCATATTGTTATACTGTGATATACTATTGTTGTTTTGATACCTTGAATATACTATAGTGTATGTAAGATGTGGTAGAACATGGAGATGTCTATCATGAAACATATCTTATAGTCACTGTATATTCTAAACTGTTCCTAGTCGATTGAGCCGTCCGATAATAAGGATAAGGATCACTCGAGTTTGAGACTAGCATTTGCGATGCGGAGTACCACGTTTCATTGGTAAGGAACATAGAGATGTTCGAAGCATGCAAATGGATATTCATATGATGAATGATCGAACTACCCTATCCGGACTTTTCAAGTGGTTATCACTTATCGAGTGGATATAGTCCGCGGTTTTGGTTGTACACCATTAGTCCTTACTACTTGAAACATCATTGAGACTCTATATGCTAGTACTGTGCTTTGACTCGTTTACCGACTCTATTGGGGTCATCAGGTGTCGGGATTGGGTACAGTTACAACACATATAGGAGTCGATGCTTTGTTGTCAAGGATTCACCACATACTTGCGAGTGTGGATATCCTATGCGATCTGAGGAGATATTAGTGTGACGAATCTCTGGCCAGAGTACATGATGTGGTTTAAGAAATGGTTTCTTAGTAGCACATGCGATGTCACTATTTGATCTTCAAGATGTATTGCATAGTTATCGAATCTCGAACGACTCTCGATATACCAATGGTTGTTGATTCGATCGGGATATATGGATGAAGGGACCGTACTGTACGCTAACCAAAATCTATTGGTTCTTGTAGGCACTATCAGTGATACCTAGGGAATCATGGGGCGATGTTGCTAGGCGCTCTTACCATGATTCGATGGGCAAGTCGGAAATTGTTGTTCCGAGTCACAAGGAGTTGTGAGCCCACGGCTAGTTGTATCCCTGAACCATTGAGGGTCACACAGTGTAATGGATTTTTAATCCCCGTTGAGATAGTTAAATTTAAAGAGTTAAATTTAATGAACAAAGAAGTTGGACTTCTTAATTAAGAGTAGAGGAGTAAGATTTCCTAAAATGACATAGGGATGGGCATTTTTGGAAATCACTGAATTCGGATTCAGAAAAATTTATCTTGACTTTAAAAGGTGCAGAAATGGTTTCTGTGCACATTGGTGAAATCGGTTTATCAATCGGAGTCACGATGAATTTTATATTAATTTCTGAACATGCGGGCTTTGCTTGTCGGGCTTGAACTTATGACTAATGGGCCCTAAGCTGTTAGTGGCCTACATTATAAATAAGTTATTGCAGTACAGAAATTACACACAACAGGTCACAAAATTTTCGAAAAACCCTAGTTAATTTTCTAAAAGGTGGCCGCCCCCTCTCCCTCTGCTCGAGAAAAATCCAGCCTGTGATTTTGAATTACAGTCTGGTTTAACGGATCAAATTCGTTAATCTCTTCGTAGAAACTTCTGATTGATTTTCTAGTGCAATCTATTAGAGGGATTAAATATCCGTTCGTGGACCTGATTGAAGAACAGTTCATCCATCAGTTCCAGGGATATACAACAAGAGCAGAGAAATCTGTTGGTGTCCAAAAATCTCGATTCGAGATTAAAGGTAAAAATTTTATAATCGTTATTTAATTTTTACACACACAATTTAATCGTAAGGTTGATACCCATTATGGAATCGTTCCATATAAAAATTTTAAACTTCCGCTGCACCGGGTATCAATCCTAATTGATCTGATCGCCGCGTTCTCCAACAGTGGTATCAGAGCCAAGTTGCTCAGATCAAGCGATTAAATTAATCGATTGTACAAAAATTTTTGAGCCTCGGTTTTTGAAACAAAATAAATATTTAAAAATAAATTTTTTTTTTTTCGGGCAAAAACCCGTGCAGCGATTGGATCGCTGCCCGGGAGGGGCAGCGATGGTCGCTGCCCCGGGCAGCGCTCGGCACTGCCCAGGGCAGCGATCGTCGCTGCCCTAGGGGCAGCCGGGCTGCCCGGCCCGACCCAATTAGGGCGCGGGCAGCCCGAGAATGTCCCGGGCGGCCCGCGGGAAAAATTATTTTTTAATTTTTAAATTAAATTTTAATATGTTAAAATTCTATTTTTGGTCCGATCGAAAATTGTTTTTGATTGGTCCACGAGGCGTCGGATCGAATTGTTCGAGTCCGAAAATTTTAAAATTGATTTTTGGATAAATTTGAATTTTTGGAAAATTTAAATATTTTATCCGTTAAATTGAATTTTGAAATTAATTATTTTTGGTACAATTGATGATAAGATATGATCTTATGGATATATTGATAAAATATGATTTTATGTATAAAATTGGATTTTATAGATAAAATATGATTTTATTTGATAAAAAGATAAAATATGATTTTGTATGTAAAATAAGATTTTATGTATGAAATATGATTTTATCCTTTTAAATTTAAATTGCCATTGCATGTTATCCAATAAATTAATTTTGAATTAAATGTTATTGGATAAGGATGATCGATTGCCATGACCAATTTTGTAGGTGTATGTTAGGAATTTACATTTGTTTTATTGTTGTTGGTTTTATTAATGGGCCTGGTTTATGGCCCAATATGAATGTCATATGTAATAAAAGTGGGCTTGGTTTATGGCCCGTTCCCACCCCTTAAAAATGTATCCCCTACTTGTCATTGTTATTTATTGTAAATACATTAGATTTAGTGGGAGATCAAGATTTGAAGATGGAGGTGGGCCCAGCAGAGAATAAAGACAGAAGAAATGTAAATTGGAAGCAAATGTAATAGGATTGCATTGCATACTGCATATTACCTAGGATTGGACTAAGACTCGTGATTGGAAACCACGGGTCGATTAGAAATGGAATCGATCATCCTATATAATATGTGATATTATAGTTGTATGCATGTTTTAAACAAAATTGTGTGAATCCGACAAGCATACAAAATTTTAAAAATGATGAGACAAATTTTCAAAATTAAAATCCCTCATTTTAAATATGATTTAAAATTGATATCAAGATAAATAAAGGAAATTTAAATTTGTTTAAATGTTCCTACCTTCCATCAACGATCAATGTATGAGATGCTACCCGCGGATACGGTCCGGCTCATATTATTGGGGGGGGGGGGGGGGCCGTTCGTCGGAAACCTGTACATTGGATCGACACATGTTGTAAGTTGGGTGGAACTCCCATGGGATCGGCTCATATTATTGGGGGATCCACATGGAGACCGTCCATCACAACTTAATATTGATGGGTCATCTTGACATGTCACAATAATTGGCGTCATATTATTGGGCCCTTATTGGACATGAGGTAAAAACGTGGAGGTTGCTTTGGAAGCAATTGGGCTCTACCTTTTGAAAATTATGGTTGGCTGATATTATTCGGGACCATAAGTTTGTCAATTGGACTCCGTGTTCTCACTAAGGAAAACAGTTTCCCGTTTTCACTAGAGGGTAGTGAAATCGTTAAAATAGTGGGAGTGAGATTCATAAAATAAATTTCGCCTATTTTATGTCTGTAGTGACCCTTACCCGGATCACCTACTAAACAGAACTTATGCATGCAATTAACTTAATTAAACAGATATCAGAATAAAACTGCGAAAACCAATAACATTATACAATCCCAAGTAAAGGAATCTGTAATTATCCAATAATATACAACCAAATCGAATAGCTGTATAAACCCAAAACAACAGTAATAAAGCCTAGACGAAGCTCCAGCTGGCCAACCACTGACTAGCCCCTCCTGGATCCACCCTCCTCGTCCAATCGCAAACCTGCCCCATGGAATAGGGTGTCCAGAAAATACAGAGTACGAGACGTGAGCATAAAACGCTCAGTGCGAGAGTATGAGTATACATGCATGCAAAGCGAACTCCCTATAGACTCGAGGTCAAGGATCAGATAACAGAGACAGACCGGGCCCTGGTATGTAGCACGCTGTGCCGTCGCTTCAGGAGGTGGCTCCCATACCGAGATAACCGTGGAAACGCCGGACCCAAATCGATGGAAGTCCATCCACTAACAGGATAGGGTACAACCCTACTAACAGACATCTCGAAGGAGATACAGCAAGATGCAAATGAATGCATCATAATATCATGGCATATAAATCATGCAGTCATATAATACATGCATACTCAGTCAGGATATCTCGAACAGTACTTTCGTACCTCAATACAGTGCAAGCTCTACCAACTCTAGGTCCACGCCTATAGTCTGCTCTACACTGCCAAATGATACTACTATCATTAAAGTGCTCTAAAAGCCTTAACTAAGCTATTGCATACTTCTAAATATTTATAGGGAGCAAAAGCTATACCTTCGTCCGCCGTTAGCCCTTTGATGTCGATGCCTCCAGAACTTGGGCACAACTCCGCTACGACTACCGAACGCCTTGCCGACCTCCGGACCAAGCCTAAGAAGACTAGAACAGCTCCAAAAGAACTAGAAAGGAAAGGAGAACTCGGAATTGGCAAATGAAAGTGAAGTCTCGGCCTTCTATTTATAGACAACGATCGGAACTTCCGATCCTTGATCGGAACGTCCGAACCTCGATCGGAACGTCCGATCCTGCCATCGGAGCTTCCGAAGATCCTGATCTGCCACGTGTCAAAATATCACTTGACGACTCCGGATAGGGGTGATCGGAGCCTCCGGTCCTGATCGGAGCTTCCGATCCAACCACACGTCATGCCTGACGTAATAACATCGGTGCCTCCGATCGCTCATCGGAGCTTCCGATCCTGTTCGGAGCTTCCGATCGTGCCTTCGGAGCTTCCGATCCGTCCGATGCCTAATTCAATTAATTAGCATTAATCCTTTAATTACTTAATTAGGGCACGGGCTACTACATTCTCCCCCACTTAAGATATTTCGTCCTCGAAATCAGATCTTAAGTACCGAATGCAAATACAGAAATCAGAAACATTCTTTATTCAAATCAAACGTTTACAGAGTTGCAACTGAATACAACTTAAAGAATGAAATCAAAACAACTCAGGATGGTCTTTACGCATCCTGTCCTCAAGCTCCCAAGTGGCTTCCTCAGTGCCTCGGCGCTGCCACTGAATTAAAACCAAAGGAATTACTTTGTTCCGTAAAACCTTATCCTTATAATCCAGGATACGAAGAGGTTTCTCGACATAAGTCAAATCCTTGTCTACCTGAACCTCAGATCGCTGCAGAATATGAGATTCATCCGCCACATACCGTCGCAACAGAGATACGTGGAACACGTCGTGAATGCTGGATAGATGCGGTGGCAAAGCTAGTCGATAAGCCAAATCGCCAATACTCTCCAAGATCTCAAACGGACCGATAAATCTGGGAGACAACTTGCCCTTAAGGCCAAATCTGAGAATCTTGCGGAAAGGTGACACTCTCATAAACACTTTCTCCCCGACCTCGAACTGCAAAGGCCTACGCTTGATATTAGCATAACTGGCCTGACGATCCTGTGAAGTCTTAATCCGTTTCTTGATCTGATCAACAATGTCTATCGCCTGCTGGATAAACTCCGGTCCTTCAGCCTGTCTCTCCCCCACTTCTTCCCAGAAGAGTGGAGTACGACAACGTCGCCCATACAACGCTTCAAAAGGTGCCATCCCAATACTATTGTGATAGCTGTTGTTGTAAGCGAACTCGATCAACGGCAAATGATCCTGCCAGGCTGAACCAAAATCCATGACGCATGCTCTAAGCATATCCTCTAACGTACGGATAGTGCGCTCTGACTGACCATCAGTCTCCGGATGATAGGCTGTACTCAAACTGAGAGTAGTACCCATCGCACGCTGAACACTCCCCCAGAATCTAGAAGTAAACCTGGGGTCCCGATCGCTGACAATGCTCACAGGCACTCCATGAAGTCGAACGATCTCCTGAATGTACAACCGAGCCATACGATCCACATTGTACTCCCGGCTATAGGCAATGAAATGCGCTGACTTGGTGAGTCGGTCCACCACAACCCAGATAGCATCACAGTTCTTCGGGGATACCGGCAAATGGGTCACAAAGTCCATAGTGATAAACTCCCATTTCCATTCAGGAATAGGCAGACTGTGAAGCAATCCTCCAGGTCGTCGGTGCTCTGCCTTGACCTGTTGACACACCAAACATCTCGAAACAAACTGATAAACACTGCGTTTCATTCCCTTCCACCAGAAACGAGTACGTAGATCCTTGTACATCTTGTTGCTCCCAGGATGAATACTCAACTTAGTGCGATGTGCTTGAGACAAAATCTCCTCTCGCAACTCTTCATCCTGTGGAATCACAAGCCTACCAGACAAACACAGAAAGCCGTCTGACTGATAATGAAATCCAGACGAGCTACCCTCGTTAGCTAGACGAGCTAAACGCTGGGTCTTTGAATCAGACATCTGAGCATCTCGGATCCGCGAATACAAGGCTGGCTCAGATAATATCGCAAACATCTGGATACTCTGCATACCTTTCTTATGCTTGAAGGTAAAACCTGAAGTACAACAGTCACTGATCACACTAGACATCGAACAAGTCTGAAGTGCGGATAGTCGCACCTTGCGACTCAAAGCATCAGCGGTGAGATTAGCAGCTCCCGAATGGTACTTAATCTCGCAATCATAGTCCTTAAGCAAGTCCATCCAACGTCTCTGTCTCATGTTCAATTCTGCCTGAGTGAACAAATACTTGAGACTCTTATGGTCGGTGAAGATCTCAAATTTCTCGCCATAAAGATAATGACGCCAGATCTTCAAAGTGAACACAATGGCTGCCAATTCCAAATCATGGACTGGGTAATTGTCCTCTTGAAGCTTCAGCTGTCCAGAAGCGTATGCGATCACATGCCCATTCTGAGTCAGGACACAACCTAACCCCTGAAGAGAAGCATCCGTGTAAACTACATACCCTCCAGATCCTGACGGTAATGCTAACACCGGCGCAGAAGTCAACCGCCGTCGAAGCTCACGGAAATTCTCCTCACACTCGGAGGACCACTCAAAATCCACACCCTTGCGGGTAAGCTGCGTCAACGGTCGAGCTAACTGAGAGAAGTTCAGAATGAAGCGACGATAATACCCTGCTAGACCCAGAAAACTACGGATCTCAGCAACCGTCGTCGGACGCGACCAATTAAGTACCGCTTCAATCTTGCTTGGATCAACAGAAATCCCCTCCCTGGATATGATATGGCCAAGAAAGACCACTCTATCTATCCAGAACTCACACTTGCTCAGCTTGGCGTACAACTGCTCATCTCGAAGAGTCTGTAGTACCAACCGCAAGTGAGAAACATGCTCTTCCGTATTACGCGAATAAACCAGGATGTCGTCAATGAAGACCACGACAAACTTGTCCAAATACTCCCTGAAGACACAGTTCATCAGATCCATGAATATAGCCGGCGCATTAGTCAAACCAAATGGCATCACTAGGAACTCGTAATGCCCATAGCGAGTACGGAAAGCAGTCTTGGCTACGTCCTGATCACGGACTCTCAACTGATGATACCCAGATCTCAAGTCAATCTTGGAGTAAATTGATGTGCCCTGCAGCTGGTCAAACAAGTCATCAACACGAGGCAACGGATACTTGTTCTTCACAGTGACTCGATTCAGCTGCCGATAGTCAATGCACAGCCGCATCGACCCATCCTTCTTCTTCACGAAGAGAACAGGAGCTCCCCAAGGAGATACACTAGGACTAATGTACCCCTTGTCCAAAAGATCCTGTAGCTGATTCTTCAACTCATGCATCTCTGACGGAGCCAGACGATACGGTGCTCTAGAAATAGGCGAAGTACTCGGCATCAACTCTATGCCAAACTCGACTTCCCTAGCAGGAGGAAAACCCGGAATCTCATCAGGAAACACATCTGGAAATTCATCCACAACAGGAATGCTCTCTATCCCAATACTCTCAGCGGAAAAATCAACTGCATAGATAAGGTAGCCTTCCCCGCCAGACTCTAGAGCTCGACAGGCTCTCAAAGCGGATACCAAAGGCATCGGGGGTCGCGCTCCCTCACCATAGAAAAACCAACTCTCACTCCCTTCCGGATGAAAGCGTACTAATCTCTGATAGCAGTCCACTGAAGCTCGATAGGTAGTCAGCACATCTATTCCCAGAATGCAATCAAAGTCGTCCATCGCCAGGACCATGAGATTCGCCAACAGAACGTTCCCTTCGAACTCTAAAGGGCAACCCATCACTAGACGCTTAGCCGAAGCAGATTGGCCCGTCGGAGTAGAAACAGACATCACTACGTCTAGTGCAATGCATGGTAACTTATGCCTCTTAACAAAACGTGCAGAAATGAAGGAATGAGATGCACCAGTGTCAATAAGTACAAGAGCAGGTATACCATAAAGCAGAAATGTACCTGCGATGACTTTCTCATTCTCCTCCACAGCCTGATCATGTCTCAGGGCAAACACCTGGCCAGAAGCTCGTGGCCTCAAATGAGAACTCCCAGCAGACTGTCCCTGCGACCTCTGCTGTACGGTAGCCTGAGAACCCGATCCTGTACCAGAACCAGAACCGCCTCCCCTAGACTGTGGACAATCCCTCCGGATATGACCAGTCTCTCCACAACGGAAACAAGCTCCAGAAGCTCTACGGCACTTGTCGGATGGATGGTTCTTCCCACAGTGATCACACTTGTCCTTCTTACCGTAACGGACAACACCTCCCGAACCAGAGGAAGAAGAAGATCCAGACTTCTTGAAAGTTTGGGCACGGGGACCCAAAGAACTAGCAGGTCTCGACTGAGAGAAAGACCTGTTCCGCCGAATGCTGTCCTCCGCCTGGTGACAACGGCTCACCAAACCCTCGTAGGACATGTCGTCGCCAACCGCCACACGGTCATGGATCTCAGGGTTAAGGCCCTGAAGGAACAGATTATACTTCATCTCTGAGCTATCAGCAATCTCGGGGCAATAAGATAGCAGATCAAAGAACCTCTGCTGATACTCATCGATAGACATGGTTCCCTGTCGCAGACTCAGTAGCTCGCCTGCCTTCGAATGTCGGAGTGCAGGAGGAAAATACCGCTTTTGGAAAGCTGTGCGAAACTCGGCCCAGGTGGCCACTCCTCTCGCCGCAACAAAAGGTGTAGAAGTAAACCTCCACCACCTGCGCGCACGCCCATCCAGAAGATAGCCAAGGGTCTCCACCTTCTGCTCATCGGTGCATTGGAAAGTCTGAAAAGTCGTCTCCATGCGGTCTAACCAGTTCTCCGCATCCTCCGGAGACTCACCTCCAACTAAGGGCTTAGGACCCATAGCTAAAAATCGACGCACAGTGAAACGCTCGTCGTCATGATGACGATGATGCCGTTCTCGACGAGGCTCCCGATCGGCATCACCCCAACGCCCACCAACACTGCCATGAGAACTCTGGTCGTCTCGATTTGACATCTACAAAAATACCTCAAGATGAGACTAAATCCCAAGAAATCTTTTGCATGCTCTGATACCATAAATGTAGTGACCCTTACCTGGATCACCTACTAAACAGAACTTATGCATGCAATTAACTTAATTAAACAGATATCAGAATAAAACTGCGGAAACCAATAACATTATACAATCCCAAGTAAAGGAATCTGTAATTATCCAATAATATACAACCAAATCGAATAGCTGTATAAACCCAAAACAACAGTAATAAAGCCTAGACGAAGCTCCAGCTGGCCAACCACTGACTAGCCCCTCCTGGATCCACCCTCCTCGTCCAATCGCAAACCTGCCCCATGGAATAGGGTGTCCAGAAAATACAGAGTATGAGACGTGAGCATAAAACGCTCAGTGCGAGAGTATGAGTATACATGCATGCAAAGTGAACTCCCTATAGACTCGAGGTCAAGGATCAGATAATAGAGACAGACCGGGCCCTGGTATGTAGCACGCTGTGCCGTCGCTTCAGGAGGTGGCTCCCATACCGAGATAACCGTGGAAACGCCGGACCCAAATCGATGGAAGTCCATCCACTAACAGGATAGGGTACAACCCTACTAACAGACATCTCGAAGGAGATACAGCAAGATGCAAATGAATGCAGCATAATATCATGGCATATAAATCATGCAGTCATATAATACATGCATACTCAGTCAGGATATCTCGAACAGTACTTTCGTACCTCAATACAGTGCAAGCTCTACCAACTCTAGGTCCACGCCTATAGTCTGCTCTACACTGCCAAATGATACTACTATCATTAAAGTGCTCTAAAAGCCTTAACTAAGCTATTGCATACTCCTAAATATTTATAGGGAGCAAAAGCTATACCTTCGTCCGTCGTTAGCCCTTTGATGTCGATGCCTCCAGAACTTGGGCACAACTCCGCTACGACTACCGAACGCCTTGCCGACCTCCGGACCAAGCCTAAGAAGACTAGAACAGCTCCAAAAGGACTAGAAAGGAAAGGAGAACTCGGAATTGGCAAATGAAAGTGAAGTCTCGGCCTTCTATTTATAGACAACGATCGGAACTTCCGATCCTTGATCGGAACGTCCGAACCTCGATCGGAACGTCCGATCCTGCCATCGGAGCTTCCGAAGATCCTGATCTGCCACGTGTCAAAATATCACTTGACGACTCCGGATAGGGGTGATCGGAGCCTCCGGTCCTGATCGGAGCTTCCGATCCAACCACACGTCATGCCTGACGTAATAACATCGGTGCCTCCGATCGCTCATCGGAGCTTCCGATCGTGCCTTCGGAGCTTCCGATCCGTCCGATGCCTAATTCAATTAATTAGAATTAATCCTTTAATTACTCAATTAGGGCACGGGCTACTACAATGTCTTAGTAAATTTCTTAAACAATCACTGATATTTGTCTGTTTCTTTTCAGTATTTCATAAGATGAATTCGCGTAATCCAATTTTCTTGATCCTCGAACAAAATAAGTTGACTGGCGCAAACTATACGGAATGGTTCCGTAAGTTGAAGATTGTCTTGACTTCGGAGAAGATGCTCTACGTGTTAGAAAAATCTCCTCCGAAGGAAGCACCAGCTGACGTAAACCCGGAGGAGTTAGCCAAACTTGATACATGGTGGGACCATGATATCAAGACCAAATGCTATATGCAAGCCTCGATGTCTGATGAACTCCAGAGGCGATTTGAGGACACCGTGAATGCTGCTGACATTCATGTTCAACTCAAGGAACTTTTTGGTGCTCAATCGAGGGCTGAAAGGTTCGCTACTGTAAAGAAGCTAATGACGTGTCGCGTGCGTGAAGGGACTTCGGTCCGTGATCATGGGGTACGAGTGATTTGGCTCATACAGAAGTTGGTAACCCTTGATTTGGTGTTGGAGCATGAACTCAACGTGGACTTACTACTTCTGTCTCTTCCTTCTTCGTTTGACGGATTTGTGGTGAATTTCAATATGAACAAGATAGAGGCCTCCCTTGAAGAGATGGTCAATATGCTTGTGACATATGAATCCATATTAAAGAAGGATAAACCGGCTTTCTTGGTGGGCTCCTCTTCTTCTGCTAAGAAGGGGCCAAGTACAAAGGGTAAGAAACCTTCTGCCCCACCCAAGAAAATCGAACCCGAGATGAAGTACAAGACAAAGGCTTCAAACATGGGAAAATCCAAGGACGTTTGCCATTACTGCAAGAAGCCCGGTCATTGGAAGCATAACTGCAAGGAATATCTAAAGCAGTTGCGAACTGCGAAGGGTATGTTCTATATTGAAATAAATGTTTCACTTAATACTACTTCTTGGGTATTGGATACCGGATGTGGATCTCACATTTGCAATGATTTGCAGGTGATGACAAGAAGTCGCAGGCTTAGAATGGGTGAGACCCAGCTGAGGCTCGGGAATGGTTCCAGAGTTGAAGCTAAAGCTATGGGAGATGTTTATTTATTTTTGCAGAACGGTTTTAAGTTACTTTTAAGAGATGTTTTATTTGTTCCGGATTTGATTAAAAACATTATTTCTGTTTCTATGCTTGATAGAGATGGTTATTCTTGCAATTTTGTGAATGGGATTTGCAATATTTACAAGAATGAATGTTTGATTGGAAATGGACAACTTGAAAACGATCTATACAACTTAAAACTAAAAGACGTTCCAATAAATTATGTTGATAAACCGGCAACAACAAACAAAAGGAAAATCGATAGCCAAAACCCGGCAAACCTTTGGCACGCTAGGCTAGGTCATATTTCCTCAAGGAGGATGAACAAGCTAGTGGGAGAGGGCATGTTTGATATGTCTGATATTAACTCTCTACCTACTTGTGAATCCTGCCTAAAAGGAAAAATGACTAAATCTCCTTTTAAGGGGAAACCTGAGCGTAGTCAAAATCTGTTGGATTTGATCCATATAGATGTTTGTGGTCCATTTAGAGTTGGGACTCAATATGGCCACACCTACTTCATTACCTTTACTGATGATTATTCAAGGTACGGGTATTTATATTTAATGAAATATAAGTCTGAAGCATTTGAAAAGTTCAAAGAATTCAAGGCTGAAGTAGAAAACAAGCTAGGTAAAAGTATTAAAGCACTTCGATCGGATCGAGGTGGAGAATACTTAAGTACCGAGTTTTTGGACTATCTAAAAGAGAATGGGATTCTCTCTCAGTGGACTCCTCCTATTACACCACAGCTTAATGGTGTATCGGAGCGTCGTAATCGAACTTTGTTGGACATGGTTCGGTCCATGATGAGTTTCACTGAGCTTCCACCTTCGTTTTGGGGCTATGCGCTTGAAACGGCGGTATTGTTGTTGAACAACGTCCACACTAAAGCAGTGAACAAAACACCATACGAGTTATGGAATGGCAAAGCTCCTAAGTATTCGTACTTGAGGACTTGGGGATGTCCTGCTTACGTGAAGCGGACAGTGGGAGATAAGTTGGATAGTCGATCCAGCTTATGTTATTTTGTAGGGTATCCGAATAATTCAATCGGATATTATTTCTATTATCCTACTGAAACAAAGGTGTTTGTTTCAAGGAATGCCACCTTCTTGGAGAAGGAGTTCTTATTGGATAAGAAAGGCGAGATGATGGAACTCGAAGAAATTCGAGAAGAACCCGAAATACAAAATAACAATCCTACACCTCAGGAACCATTACTGGACACGCCTATACCTAGAAGATCCGAGAGGACTTCTAGACCTCCTATTCGATATGGTCTTCTTCTTGAAGGGGATCAAGATGAACCCGATGTTGGATGTGATCCAAGAAACTTCAAGGAAGCAATTTCTGATGCGGATTCAAATTTATGGCTTGAAGCTATGCAGTCGGAAATAGATTCGATGCATACAAACCAAGTTTGGTCTTTAGTAGATCCTCCCGATGGAATTGTTCCAATAGGGTGTAAATGGATCTACAAGAGAAAGCTTGGGCCTGATGGTAAGGTATTGACCTACAAGGCGCGATTGGTGGCAAAAGGTTATACTCAAAGACAAGGAGTTGACTATGATGAAACCTTTTCACCAGTTGCAATGTTCAAGTCCATAAGAATCCTTATTGCCATAGCTGCATGGTATGACTATGAGATATGGCAAATGGATGTGAAGACTGCTTTTCTTAATGGACACATTAAGGAAGAAATCTATATGAAGCAGCCTGAGGGGTACACATCCATGGGAAGAGAGCATAAGGTATGCAAGCTTCAGAGATCAATTTATTGTCTAAAACAAGCATCAAGAAGTTGGAACCAGAAATTTGATGAAACAATAAAAGATTTTGGTTTCATCAAGAATTCGTAGGAACCATGCGTGTACAAGAAAGTAATTAAGGATGCTGTGACATTCTTAGTACTTTATGTTGATGACATCCTACTCATTGGGTATGATGTAGGGATGTTGCAGTCAACAAAGATATGGTTATCAGGTAGATTCTCGATGAAGGATTTGAGTGAGGCATCCTATATTCTAGGGATACAGATCTATAGAGATAGATCTAAGAGAATGATAGGACTCACTCAGTCAACCTACATCGACACCATATTGAAACGGTTTTCAATGGATGGGTCCAAGAGAGGACATCTACCAATGTGTCATGGAGTTTCTCTATCCAAGTCTATGTGTCCCAAGATGGATAAATAGATAGAGAAAATGACACATGTACCATATGCGTCAAACATAGGTAGTATCATGTATGGGATGATATCTACCAGACCGGATGTAGCATTTGCTCTGAGTGTCACGAGCAGATATCAAGCTAATCCCGGTCAAATGCATTGGAAAGCCGTGAAGGACATTCTTAAGTACTTACGAAGGACTAAGAATATGTTCATGGTATATGGAGGAAGAGAACTAAAATTGGAAGGCTATACCGACTCTAGCTTCCAAAGTGACGTGGATGACTCGAAGTCAACCTCTGGATTTGTGTTCATGCTCAATGGCGGTGCTGTCTCTTGGAAGAGTTCCAAGCAGGACACCACAGCGGATTCCACCACTGAAGCAGAATACATTGCAGCATCAGCTGCTGCTAAAGAGGCAGTTTGGATGAGGAATTTCGTCCAAGAGTTGGGCGTCATTCCTGAAGTTGTTGGTCCAGTCCCGGTGTACTGTGACAACACGGGTGCCTTTGCTCAGGCAAAGGAACCAAGGTCTCATCAAAGATCCAAACACGTACTGAGGAAATACCACATCATCCGGGAGATTGTGGAAAGAGGAGACATCACTGTCGAAAGAGTGGCCTCTGCAGACAATATCGCTGATCCACTTACTAAGCCCTTTCCAGGACCATTATTTGACAAACATCGCGAAGCAATGGGTCTATGTAGTATGACTAGTTGGCATTAGGGCAAGTGGTAGATTGAAAGAGTGGGTGCCCGGTGAGCCAACTTATGGCTAAGGGCTTTGATGACTCTTTGTATAAACAATCTTTTGTTTAATATTATTTACACTTTTATTAATGGCAATGACTTTATCTTTCTTCATATTGTTATATTGTGATATACTATTGTTGTTTTGATAAAGACCTTAAATATACTATAGTGTATGTAAGATGTGGTAGAACATGGAGATGTCTATCATGAAACACATCTTATAGTCACTGTATATTCTAAACTGTTCCTAGTCGATTGAGCCGTCCGATAATAAGGATAAGGATCGCTCGAGTTTGAGACTAGCATTTGCGATGCGGAGTACCACGTTTCATTGGTAAGGAACATAGAGATGTTCGAAGCATGCAAATGGATATTCATATGATGAATGATCGAACTACCCTATCCGGACTTTCCAAGTGGTTATCACTTATCGAGTGGATATAGTCCGCGGTTTTGGTTGTACACCATTAGTCCTTACTACTTGAAACATCATTGAGACTCTATATGCTAGTACTGTGCTTTGACTCGTTTACCGACTCTATTGGGGTCATCAGGTGTCGGGATTGGGTACAGTTACAACACAATATAGGAGTCGATGCTTTGTTGTCAAGGATTCACCACATACTTGCGAGTGTGGATATCCTATGCGATCTGAGGAGATATTAGTGTGACGAATCTCTGGCCAGAGTACATGATGTGGTTTAAGAAATGGTTTCTTAGTAGCACATGCGATGTCACTATTTGATCTTCAAGATTTATTGCATAGTTATCGAATCTCGAACGACTCTCGATATACCAATGGTTGTTGATTCGATCGGGATATATGGATGAAGGGACCGTACTGTACGCTAACCAAAATCTATTGGTTCTTGTAGGCACTATCAGTGATACCTAGGGAATCATGGGGCGATGTTGCTAGGCGCTCTTACCATGATTCGATGGGAAAGTCGGAAATTGTTGTTCCGAGTCACAAGGAGTTGTGAGCCCACGGCTAGCTGTATCCCTGAACCATTGAGGGTCACACAGTGTAATGGATTTTTAATCCCCGTTGGGATAGTTAAATTTAAAGAGTTAAATTTAATGAACAAAGAAGTTGGACTTCTTAATTAAGAGTAGAGGAGTAAGATTTCCTAAAATGACATAGGGATGGGCATTTTTGAAAATCACTGAATTCGAATTCAGAAAAATTTATCTTGACTTTAAAAGGTGCAGAAATGGTTTCTGTGCACATTGGTGAAATCGGTTTATCAATCGGAGTCACGATGAATTTTATATTAATTTCTGAACATGCGGGCTTTGCTTGTCGGGCTTGAACTTATGACTAATGGGCCCTAAGCTGTTAGTGGCCTACATTATAAATAAGTTATTGCAGTACAGAAATTACACACAACAGGTCACAAAATTTTCGAAAAACCCTAGTTAATTTTCTAAAAGGTGGCCGCCCCCTCTCCCTCTGCTCGAGAAAAATCCAGCCTGTGATTTTGAATTACAGTCTGGTTTAACGGATCAAATTCGTTAATCTCTTCGTAGAAACTTCTGATAGATTTTCTAGTGCAATCTATCAGAGGGATTAAATATCCGTTCGTGGACCTGATTGAAGAACAGTTCATCCATCAGTTCCAGGGATATACAACAAGAGCAGAGAAATCTGTTGGTGTCCAAAAATCTCGATTCGAGATTAAAGGTAAAAATTTTATAATCGTTATTTAATTTTTACACACACAATTTAATCGTAAGGTTGATAACCATTATGGAATCGTTCCATATAAAAATTTTAAACTTCCGCTGCACCGGGTATCAATCCTAATTGATCTGATCGCCGCGTTCTCCAACAGTTTCAAGTAATAAGGACTAATGGTGTACAACCAAAACCGCGGACTTTATCCACTCGATAAGTGATAACCACTTGGAAAGTCCGAATAGGGTAGTTCGATCATTCATTATATGAATATCCATTTGCATGCTTCGAACATCTCTATGTTCCCTACTAATGAAACGTGGTACTCTGCATCGCAAATGCTAGTCTCAAACTCTAGCGATCCTTATCCTTATTATCGGACGGCTCAATCGACTAGGAACTGTTTAGAATATACAGTGACTATAAGATGTGTTTCATGATAGTCATCCCCATGTACTACCACATCTTACATACACTATAGTATATTCAAGGTCTTTATCAAAACAACAATAGTATATCACAATATAACAATATGAAGAAAGATAAAGTCATTGCCATTAATAAAATGTAAATTATATTAAACAAAGATTGTTTACACAAAGAGTCATAAAAGCCCTTAGCCACAAGTTGGCTATCCGGGCACCCACTCTTTCATAAAAGAGTTTCCAAAATTACAATTTTTTTCCGCAACAGGCTCGCGCTCGATCCGGGAAAATGCTAGGATCGAGCGCGCACAAAATAGCAAACTTTTGCCTCGAAAATTCCTTCAGCTCGCTCGATCCGGGACTTCCATCCGATCGAGCGCGCGATCTTGAGCATCCTACTGCCTTCAGACTTCCATGGCCGCGCTCGATCCTACAACTTTCCCGGATCGAGCGCGCTACTTGTTGATGAAAATTTTGACTTTTCCTATTTCCTTCAACGCATGGACGCGTTCCAATTTCTTTAACCAACAAAATATCAATTCCTAGACAATAAACCAATAAAACATTAGGAAGCTAAATGCACGACATAAAATAAAAATAGACTAAAACATAAATAATGACACAAAATGCATGCAAAACACTAATCAAAACGACACTAAAAATGCAAACAAAACACTACTATCAAATACCCCCACACTTAAACCTTGCTCGCCCTCGAGCAAGTTATGCAAAAACAAAATGAAACAGAACAAAAACATAAGCAAGTATGAATCACGCAAATCATAGCCTCAGAGAAAACCATTTTCACCTAAAAAAATAAGCTCATAGCAACTCTCAATCGTCAATGATACACCTTCAGTCGAATGCGAACGTGTGTGTGTGCCATGTTACCCCAGTTACATGCAACTTCAAAATACAAATTTTCAAGACTGTTCGCCGACCTATAGCAATTCAGTGCAAGCTACACCATCAAGAACTCTCTTCCCAACAATCCTTCAACACAACACAACTTCCTTGAGAATAATTACGCACCTCCGGATTTTGCACCCGGTATTGCTTTATCCCCAATAATTACCCGCATACTTAGCTATAACTAAGACAGGATTAGAATTTCAATCCCCTCGTCTATAGCCCGGATGGAGCATCAACCCCATTTTATCCGCATACTTAGCCTTGAATTTGAATTTTTAAGGATTAGGATTTTAATCCTTTTCAGGCCCAGATGGAGTTGTAAAATTTATTTTATTTTTTTTTCTAGGTGCGCCCAAGATCATTTATGTCATATCAAAGAAATCATCAAGATTCAAAAATTATCAAGTTTCACAAACACCTATTGTCGTGCAATGGTCCAACAGACATCCACGATATCTAATACATCGCTACACTTCACTGGTTAAACATGCATGCTTAAAAATATTCAACAAACAACCTATGGTTTCTCATATCCAATCAAGAGTTAAATTTTTTCAAAAATCCATTTTTCAACTATCTCATCATAGGCTAGAAATCATCCTTTACTTATGTACACAAAACACTCATGAAACAATTTACGAACTATATGCAAGTACGCAACAAACACAATGCAAAACAAACAGCAAAACACTTAATGCACCCCCCCCCCCCACACTTAAACGAAGCATTGCCCTCAATGATCGAGAACTAAACAAAACAACTAACAAAACAAAAGAAAATGAATGCAATGCAAATAAATGAAAATATAAAAAGAAAACTCCCCAGGTTTATGGATTGGCATCTGCCCCATCCTCATCATGCTCTAGCGGTGGCACTGGGTCGACCCATGGAAACTCAAAAGGTGGCAGGAAAGGAACAGCTGGTGGGAGCGTGGTGGGATCAATCCCAAGTCTCTTGGAGATGCCACGAGTAATGTAATCTATCAGCTGAAAATTTGCAGCTGTGGCCGCATTGAACATGTTCTGGTGCTGCATGAAAGCGGCCATCTCTTGAACAGTAACTGCAGTAGGGCGGCGTGGAGGTGGAATAGGATGCACCGGTTGGTGCGCCGCCACAAATTGGTCATCCACCAGAAATAGGCTCCGCCTATAAGCTCTTTTGGCATCAACAACTGCTTGGTCAATGGGTTGCATCGGCTTCAACCATTCCTCGTCTGCTCTAGCTTGCACACCAGCGCGCAGGCATAACTGTGTAATGATCATGGGAAAGAAAAAACTGGATGTCTTATAAGTGATCGACTGCCGTATTTGATCAAGAATAACTCGACCCAAATTGACCGGGAGTCCGACATCAAGAGCGTATAGCAGCACAGCACGCTCAACATGAACTTCACTCTTGTGTGAGATTGGCATTAGGCGGCGGCAGAGGAATGCATACTAGGTGGCCGGATTCACAAAAAGATATTTCTCTTTGAAGCACTTGTAAGTAACCGGATCCAACCCAGCAGCCCCGGTAAAGCACAACTGAGTAAGGATCTCGTGAACATCCGGGGAAAGGGCAGCACTTTGGAAAATGCTATCATCGACATCTGGTGTCTCTAGCATGGCATTCAACTCAGAAGCTGCGTAGGAAATCAAAGTGCCCTGGACAAAGGCCTTGCCATCCGTCCACTCCGCAGTATTAGCATAGAATTCCCTAACAAGAGGGACAATGGCTGGAGCGGGTTGCTTACAGAACGTTCCCCACCCACGTGCCAAGACTTGAGCCGCTACTTCATTTACAGTCACATCGAGATCAAAACCCCTCTCAGTAATAGGGGAGCGATGGTTCTTAGCGTGGTCGTAGCGATCCCGGGCCGCTTGATTGACAAAACGGCCGGCAAGGTTGAAGGATGCGGTTGTAGCTCGTGTGCCTTGGCGAGAAGATTTGCCTCTCTTAGTAGTACGCTTTGGACCTGTTGGAGAACGCGGCGATCAGATCAATCAGGATTGATACCCGGTGCAGCGGAAGTTTAAAATTTTTATATGGAACGATTCCATAGTGGGTATCAAAACCTTACGATTAAATTGTGTGTGTAAAAATTAAATAACGATTATAAAATTTTTACCTTTAATCTCGAATCGAGATTTTGGACACCAACAGATTTCTCTGCTCTTGTTGTATATCCCTGGAACTGATGGACGAACTGTTCTTCAATCAGGTCCACAAATAGATATTTAATCCCTCTGATAGATTGCACTAGAAAATCTATCAGAAGTTTCTATGAAGAGATTAACGAATTTGATCCGTTAAACCAGACTGTAATTCAAAATCACAGGCTGGATTTTTCTCGAGTAGACAGGGAGGGGGGCGGCCACTCTTGTTAGAAAATACTTAGGTTTTCGAAAATTGTGACCTGTTGTATGTAATTTCTGTACTGCAATAACTTATTTATAATGTAGGCCACTAACAGCTTAGGGCCCATTAGTCATAAGTTCAAGCCCGACAAGCAAAGCCCGCATGTTCAGAAATTAATATAAAATTCATCGTGACTCCGATTGATAAACCGATTTCACCAATGTGCCCAAAAACCATTTCTGCACCTTTTAAAGTCAAGATAAATTTTTCTGAATCCGAATTCAGTGATTTCCAAAAATGGCCATCCCTATGTCATTTTAGGAAATCTTACTCCTCTACTCTTAAATAAGAAGTCCAACTTCTTCGTTCATTAAATTTAACTCTTTAAATTTAACTATCTCAACGGGGATTAAAAATCCATTACACTGTGTGACCCTCAATGGTTCAGGGATACAGCTAGTCGTGGGCTCACAACTCCTTGTGACTCGGAACAACAATTTCCGACTTGCCCATTGAATCATGGTATGAGCGCCTAGCAACATCGCCCCATGATTCCCTAGGTATCACTGATAGTGCCTACAAGAACCAGTAGATTTTGGTTAGCGTACAGTACGGTCCCTTCATCCATATATCCCGATCGAATCAACAACCATTGGTATATCGAGAGTCGCTCGAGATTCAATAACTATGCAATGCATCTTGAAGATCAAATAGTGACATCGCATGTGCTACTAAGAAACCATTTCTTAAATCACATCATGTACTCTGGCCAGAGATTCGTCACACTAATATCTCCTCAGATCGCATAGGATATCCACACTTGCAAGTATGTGGTGAATCCTTGACAACAAAGCATCGACTCCTATATGTGTTGTAACTGTACCCAATCCCGACACCTGATGACCCCAATAGAGTCGGTAAACGAGTCAAAGCACAGTACTAGCATATAGAGTCTCAATGATGTTTCAAGTAGTAAGGACTAATGGTGTACAACCAAAACCGCGGACTATATCCACTCGATAAGTGATAACCACTTGGAAAGTCCGGATAGGGTAGTTCGATCATTCATCATATGAATATCCATTTGCATGCTTCGAACATCTCTATGTTCCTTACCAATGAAACGTGGTACTCCGCATCGCAAATGCTAGTCTCAAACTCGAGCTATCCTTATCCTTATTATCGGACGGCTCAATCGACTAGGAACAGTTTAGAATATACAGTGACTATAAGATGTGTTTCATGATAGACATCTCCATGTTCTACCACATCTTACATACACTATAGTATATTCAAGGTCTTTATCAAAACAACAATAGTATATCACAATATAACAATATGAAGAAAGATAAAGTCATTGCCATTAATAAAAGTGTAAATAATATTAAACAAAAGATTGTTTATACAAAGAGTCATCAAAGCCCTTAGCCACAAGTTGGCTCACCGGGCACCCACTCTTTCAGGACCCATGATCACTCAAAAATTCGCAAGAATTGGTGGATGAGGCAATTCGTCGAACACCTTGTGGGCACCAAAAATTCCGGCATTTCTAGCAAAATATGGCCTTGGAGTAGTAGAGAGGAGAACAAAAATGAAGATTCCAAGCGATCCTGTAATAGATAGATAACCAATTGTGAAAAATTTGGAAATTTTGAAAATTTGGAGAAAATTGGTTCTAAGGGCCGAGGGGAATTTGAAAGGGGGAGTGGGGGAAAAGAGGGAGAAAACGCTCAGAAATAAAGCAAAGTAAGGGGCGCGCTCGATCCTATAACTTTCCCGGATCGAGCGCGCCTGTTAAAATGTGCGGGCAGTGGACTTACGATTTCGGTGAGCTCGATCCTAAACAAAATCAGGATCGAGCGCGCCTGCTACTTCAGAAGTTATATTTTTTTAATTTTCCAAAAATTTTCCGAAACCAAAAGTAAAAACAAAAATTCAAAAAAGCAAATAAAATTAGAACGAAGCAAAAACAAAAAAAAAACTAATTGCTGGGTTGCCTCCCAGTCAGCGCCTTTTTTTACGGTCGTTGGCTCGACTGAATGTTGGAGTTCCTCAGGGTGGTTTAAATCTGGTTCCTTTGTCCACCTTTACCCACTTCATAATTTTTCCAGTCAATGTTCCATGCTTTTTATGCTTCGACTTCTTGGCGATTCTTTTCGCTCGGTCAGGAGGATGTTTTGTCGTAGTCTTTGGTGCCTGCATATCAGAGATAAAATTTTCAGCAGTAGAAATTTTAGCAGGCTTTGCAAGTATATTAACAACACTTTCACAAATAGGATTTTTCAGGGCATCAAAAATATTAAATTTGGTAATTTTCCCATCGAATTCCATAGTCAGAGTACCGTTATCAACATCTATTACAGACTTAGAAGTTTTCAAGAATGGTCTTCCTAATAAAATAGGGCTATTCACTTCATTGTTTTTCATGTCAAGAATATAAAAATTAGCCGGGAAGAACAATTCGCCAACTTGCACTAGGACATCTTCTAATAAACCTTCGTGGAAAAATAGTAGATCGATCAGCCATTTGGATAACAATATCAGGTTCATTCAAAGGCCCAAGATTTAAGGAAGCATAAACAGAGTATGGAATCACATTAATCGATGCTCCTAAATCTAGCATGGCTGTATCAAGCTGAATATCTCCTATTTTACATGGAATCAAGAACATACCTGGGTCCTTGCATTTTGCAGGTACCTTTCTTTGAATAACAGCAGAGACCTGCTCTCCCAATTTAACTTTCTTACAACCCTTCAATTTTTGTTCTCTTTTCGCTGTACATAAGTCTTTCAAAAATTTAGCATAGCGAGGTACTTGATTAATAGCATCTAACAGTGGAACGTTTACCTCGCATCTACGAAAAGTTTCATAGAGCTCCTTAATCCCCTCATTTTTCCTAGAGTCTTTTAAAGTTAAGGGAAAAGGGGCTACAGGTTTATACTCAGAAAAAGGGGGAAACTTACCTCGCGGTGCTTCTTTAGGGATGGGCTCACTCTCCTCCACCTTAGATTCTTCGTCCCCTTCAGTCTCTACCAGTTCTTTGACCAATCTATTTTGAATCTGCAGCTCTTTTCCACTCCTCAAAGTAATAGCACTCACATTCTCCCTCGGATTCACCACTGTTTGTGAAGGCAAACGGCTGGAATTTTGTGCTTCCAACTTGCTGATTGCTGCAGCGAGCTGCCCCATTTGGGTATTTAAGTTTTGGATGCTCGTCCGGGTGTCCTGTTGAAAAGCCAAAGTATTAGTGGCAAGATTCTGAACTATGTTTTCAAGAGACTCACCTGGCGTAGGAATCTGAGGGCGCTGTGGTGGAGGGTACGGTTGCCTATAAGATTGATTGTGTTGTGGTGCTTGCGGTCCAGGCTGATTCTCTTGTGGATTGCCATATCTGAGGTTTGGATGATCCTTCCAACCTGGATTGTATGTGTTAGAGTAAGGATCATACCTCTGCTGAGGTGGCCCTGGAAATCCTCCTGCCGCATTAACTTGTTCTGCATATCCCTCTTGAAGAGTGGGACACATGTCAGTTGTATGTCCCAATTGAGTACAAATTCCACATACCCTTGCAATTTGTCCATTCCTTACAGCCATATGACGCACAAGAGACGTCAGTTTGCTCAGTTGTTGTTCAAGGGAAGAAACGTTTACCTCGTTACTTTTTCTGGGCGTAGGTTCACTTCTGGTGGTGTCAAATTGCTGAGAATTGGCAGCCATATTCTCTATTAGATTTCTTGCTTGCACTGGAGTTTTATCCACGAAAACCCCACCACTGGCCGCATCCAGCATACCCCTGTCATGAGACAACAAACCTTCATAATAGTATTGAATTAGTAAATTTTCACTTATCTGGTGTTGCGGACAGCTGGCGCAAAGTTTCTTGAAATGCTCCCAATACTCGTGCAGTGACTCTCCCATCTGCTGTTTGCACCCATAAATTTCTTTCCGGATGTTTTCTGCTCTAGAAGCTGGAAAGTACTTCTCTAAAAATATCCTCTTTATCTCAGTCCAAGTGGTGATGGATCCAGAAGGTAGGTAGTACAGCCAATCCTTAGCAGAACTCTTTAAAGAGAAAGGAAAGGCTCTGAGCTGAATCTGCTCCTCTGTCACTCCATGCGGGAACACACCACGTGGAATTCCATCAGATGTTTGTGCGGATCCTCACCTGCAAGACCATGACAAGCAGGCAGTAAGTGTATCAGTCCAGATTTCAATTCAAAATTAGCATTATTTTCTAGAGTGGGGAAAGTAATGCATAAGGGCTATTGGTTAGGATCAGGAGTGCCCAATTGTCTCAAACTCAGATTGGCTTTAGCAGCCATCTCTTCTTCAGGGAATGCAACTCGAGCAGCTTCCTCTTGTTGTTTCCTACGAACTTCTCTCCTTCGCGTATGCAAGGTCCTTTCTATTTCCGAGTCGTAGAGAAAATCTTCTTCAGCAGAATCACCTAGAAGCATGAACAAACCCGAGAAGCACTGGGGAAAGAATAGAATAAAATAATAAAAATAAATAAAAGAAAAATAAGAACACAAAAAAAAAATTAAACACCGTTTCCCCGGCAACGGCGCCAAAATTTTGGTAGCACTTATCGCGGACGCCCAAATTACCCGACTCAATCAGATAAACAAATAATGCAGTAGCGTGAGTAGGGATCGTTCACACCAGGAAAGGTAAATTTAAAAGCGTTCTTTAAAATAAAAGGGGGTTTTGGAGTTTGGATTAACTACTAAAAACTTTAAGCAATCAAAATTCACTAGCATACAAAATTTAAATAAAAGACTGGAGAAATTCAATAAGAGACGAGACTTGGTATCGGTCGACTACACCTTCATATTATTCATTCAATCATTGATCATCTAAAAATAATTAATCTTATCAAATATTCACCATTGGAAATTTAATTCTTGTTTCACCTTAATTTTAGTTAACTAGACAACAGCAGTCTAAGTTAACCCTTACCCCATAAACTAACCCAATACCAGCGATCAGATTTAAATTCACGGTAGCATTCAAACTAGTAAAACTGTTAAAGCTAGACAACCCATACACAAGCGGATGAATTTAGCCTAGTCAATTATTATTCCTATGATTTAACAAATTCAATAGTAGAAAATATTAATCATAGTTGCTTCGCAAATCAGAGGTTTCAAACAATTACGGATTTGAATTCTAATTTAGCATTCGATTGTATAATGAAATCCTAAGATGACCAATCTAAAAATCTCATACACACTCAATTCAGAATAATTCTTGATACTCGATAAAAATCAAACATTGAAAATCAAAATCTCATGAATAAGTAAAATCAAGGGTTTTGTCTTCCTCAACCAAGTACTAAACTTTAGCCAACAATACTCATGAATTTTCTACAAAAAATCATGAGAGAAAATAAAAATAAGAAAAGATAGATGAAAACCTAGCCGTCCGCAGAGAGTTCTTCTCGTTCTAAGCGTGTAGAATAGTCTGGAAAAATCCCTAAAACCGACTTAAAAATCAAATAAAAGTCTAGAGCCTTAATTAAAAGAGTTTCCAAAATTACAATTTTTTTCCGCAACAGACTCGCGCGCTCGATCCGGGAAAATGCTAGGATCCAGCGCGCACAAAATAGCAAACTTCTGCCTCGAAAATTCCTTCAGCTTGCTCGATCCGGGACTTCCACCCGATCGAGCGCGATCTTGAGCATCCTACTGCCTTCAGACTTCCTTGGCCGCGCTGGATCCTACAACTTTCTCGGATCGAGCGCGCTACTTGTTGATGAAAATTTTGACTTCTCCTATTTCCTTCGACGCATGGATGCGTTCCAATTTCTTTAACCAACAAAATATCAATTCCTAGACAATAAACCAATAAAACATTAGGAAGCTTAATGCACGACATAAAATAAAACTAGACTAAAACATATATAATGACACAAAATGCATGCAAAACACTAATCAAAACGACACTAAAAATGCAAACAAAACACTACTATCAGATATCCAGGACAAAAGGATCCCCGATGAGGAGGCGCTGGAAGTAGGCAGCCTCGGACTGCTGGATAAGTGCCGGGGAGGTAAGGTAGGTCCCATCCTCCCAAATGCGGAAGATCTTGTTAGTCACACGCTTCTTCTTGACCATATTGTGGAAGAGCTTTGTATTCCTCTCCCTATCCTCAAGCCAATTATAAGCAACTTTCTGCTTCCAAAAGTCCGCCTCCATGGCAGTGATTCGAGCCAGATCCTCGTTGCACCTGGACAAAAGATTCCAGCAGTGCTCCGAGGGGTCCTCTTTACAGGCAGCCTCAGCAAGTCTAATAGACTTCTCCGCCTGAGTAATCTTATAAAAAATGTTCCCAAAAACATCCCGGTTCCACCACTTAAGGTGGCCCTTCAGACACTTCAGTTTTGCAAAAAGCTTCGGCATTCCGTGCAGATGACAGGGCGTGTTCCAATTCAGCCTGACGGTCTGAAGGAACCTGGGATGACGAATCCACATACTTTGGAACTGAAAAGAACTCGGCCCCCTAGCAAAGACAGGAGCAGAAACCAAAATGGGACAATGGTCCGAGACAGTGCGGCCAAGGTGTTCAACCCCAATAGAGTTTAAATGATCACCCCAATCCACAGATACAAAAACCCTGTCCAAATGCTTCCAAATGGTCTTATTCGTCCAAGTGAACGAAGAGCCCTCAAAACCAGCGTCAACCAGGGCAGACTCCAGAACAAAACTATTGAACTCATCCATAGGGAGCTGCCTCCCACCAGATGAGCCAAGAAATTTAGAGGCATCCCTCACGACATTAAAATCCCCCACAACAAGCCAAGGACCACTGTCGGGCTTAACCTGCAGCAAAGAACCCCACAAGTCACACCGTCCAATGTAGTCACACTTGGCATAGACAAAAGAACAAAAGACATCAACCGACAGAAAGTGAGCCGACACACTGAGATGGAGGAACTCATGAGTGTGATAAAAACCACACTCGGCCTTCACATCCTCAGCTAAAAAAACCCAGATATTACCAGAGATATTCGACAGAACTCTCTGAAAACCAAGACGACGCGTCATATAACGCTGATCAAGAGCAATCATCGGCTCCAGGATGGCCAAAATCTTGATACGCTTCTCCTTCACCAAGGCATAAAGCCTCTCTTGGGACTCAGAGCTCCTGAGTCCCCTAATGTTCTAGATGAGACAATTCATGAGGAAAAATCAGGGTGAGACCCCTTCTTCTTCCTCGGCCCCTTAAGGGCCTACATGAATTTCTCCCTCTGAGAAGTCTTTCTTTTGAGCGGATCAGACATATCAATGTCCCACTCGTCCCTACCAAGTTCCCTCCCATCACACAATTCGGAACCATAACAAGATCCTGAGTCATCCTCACAACTAGTGTCAACCCTCACCGGGCCAAACTCCTGGCAGAGGCGGCCCTGCTGAGAAATGAGCCCCTCGATGAACAAGGAGGAAGTATCACCAGGAGTCCCGGGATTCGAAGAAATGGATTGACTGCAATGATTCAGAACACAGGAAACAGGTTCCGCAGGAGCAGAAACCAGAACGCCATGCGGAGATCCCATATCATCCGCACAATCCACAAAAGATGTACCCTCATCTTCCTCCTCTTGAGGAGGCCAAGGGAATCCTGGACAAATGTCAAACCCATCCTCTGGAATAGGTACAGACTGGGGAATATTGACTGATAGGGGAATTTGGACTGACGGGGTAAAGTGGACTGACTGGGGAATATGGACTTACTAGGGAGCAGGGTCACTATCTCTCTCCACTGAGAGGACCTGGCTCAGATCCAGACTTTCATCCGGATCCACAGTTCTCAACACTGATCGACAAAGATCAGGCTCCTCTGGTAAAGACTCAAGAACCTCAAAAGAGTTTTTGTTGCAATGGTCAGCCATGACAGGCTGCCGACGCTGAGGCTGGCGTCTTATCCTCTTAATGACCCAAGTGACTGGCCCCGTGCCAAAAGGCTCATGACCCAGCGGGGCCCCAGAGGTGCCCTCCTCCTGAGACTGCGACGCAGAACCCCCTTCCGCAATCTTACCCTTCCCAACATTTGGCTTCGCCTGTTGGGGCCTCGGATTTTTTCCATGAGAATAACACACCGAAGTGGAGTGTCCCAACATCTTGCAATCCGTTCAGTAAGATGGGACCCTCTCATACACAACCTCAATTTCTCGAGTGTGCTCACCCCACCCAACCCAGATCTGCTGAATTCTCTCCTGTAAAACATTCAGATCCACACAAACATGGGCAAAAGCCCCTCTAGACACATCAGCCGTATGCTCATCCACTCAAAGAGGATTGCACAGGATTTTGGCAAATGCATACAAACTTTTCTTATTGTACAAGTGCAATGGAAAATCAGGAAATCAAAGCCATACAGGAGCAACGGGCGATTCCATATCAAACTTAAACTCCGGGGTCCACCTAGAAAAGCGGATCCCAATCGGCCCCACATAAAGCATTCCACGCATCTAGATAAGCGCATAATCCTCCTCGCAAGATAAAGTACAAACTAAATAACCCCGGGGGAGGAATTTCAAGTTAAATGAAGCCATAAAACCCAGTTTAGAAAATGCGGCATATATCGCAGAATTAGGAACAGAAGATCTATTACCAGTAATCTTGCCCAGCAAATCAAAATGGTTCAACAAGGGAAGAAATTACCTCGTCCGGGAATCGAATACCCGGTTTCCCATTCAGAAAAGTCGGCTCAGGCAAATCGTCCATCAAATTAAGCACATCTGCAAAGCTTTTATTCACCGGCTCAGGCATATCAAACTTAACAATGTTGACTTCTGAGTTGACTCGCTTGACTCGGCCGATTGGGTCCGGGTTGACTCGTGCTACACTCGTCGGAGCATCACCGGCGACCGGCGAAATTGTCGTGGCACAGGAACCGGGGTCCATTCCGGCAGACTCAAGAGGCGGAGGGGTGAACTCGGCCAAGCTCGATGGGGAAACAGGGTTTGAAATCGGGATTTGGGCGTTTTCCGATGGCGGCGAATTACCGGCGAGGGGTGGGGGGGAAATGATGGCCATGGACGAGGGAGTAAAACCCTGGAATAAATTAGAAAAAGCTGCATCAATGGTAGAGAAATCGGCCGAAGAAGATGATGAATTGGTCCGATTTTGCTTGGCTTTTTTCGATCTAAAATTCACGCATGAAGGAGCACGGATCTGGTCAATTGGTGTGTGTGTTTTATTCTCTTGGAAAGAGGATCAAAGATTGTGGCTTGTTTTGGAGAATGATGGTCGGAGGTGGCCGCAAAAGCCAAAAAACCAAGCGGTGCCGCGGTCAACAGTGCCGGCACCGATTGCGACGCAAAGCCCGTCGATTGTGTTGAAGAAGAAGACGAGGCAGTGGTCGGAACTTGAAGAGGGGTTGAAGTCGAACCAGAAGCAACCAAGGTGACGCCGGAAAAGTGACTGGTCGGCGGCGCTATCGGAGAAGACTCTGGTTTGGACATTTCGGGAGGTGATTTGGCCGGGCAAACGATGCTCGATTGGCCTGAAATTTGGAGGGTATCATCGTCGTGAGGAGGTGGTTCAGGTGAGATGGTTGGCCGGCCGAGAACCGGCGGCAACATGGTGGGCGGCGGCAGCAGTGAATAGTGACAAAACTAGGGACAATTTGGGAATTTTTTTTTCCTTTTTTTTCTTGAGAGCTTTTTGTTTTAGGGGTTTCAGGGTTTTGGGTTTTGGGTTCAGGGTTCAGGGTTCATTTAAGGGTTCATGGTTCGGGGTTCATTTAAGGGTTCAGGGTACAGGGAGAACATACACCAGATCCAACACATTAGTAGGTACAACAGACTGGGTCTGAGCAACCACCAAATCCAAAACAGTCTCCTGAGCAGGGGGAATAGAATCAGACAAAGGCGGCGCCTCCAAAAGCGACTGCCCAGCACCATCACCAGTAATCACCGAAGGAGCACTGGAAGAAAGGACATCATCAGAATAAGTAGCTAGGGTCAGCTCCTGAGAAAAAAGGGTCGCAGAAACATCAGAAACCCCATCCTGAGCCAAATACTCACCAATATCCCAGATAGCATCAAACGGGTTCACCAAAGACTGAGGCAGAACCCGTCCCTGAATCGAAGAAGACTGCCTTCTACCTTTCTTAATCATCCAACCAGCATCAGAGCGCACAGGCACCCCATAGAAGGAGGCACCAAACTTGGAGAAACAACCAAAGACTGACCCCTGGGCACCTGGCCCTTAGTCGACTGAGTCTGTGAAGCCAAACCCTGATACTTGTGGCGGCGCTGACGATGAGGTTTGGAGGGAGCGCTAGCACGAGAGAAAAGCTCGAGAGAGTGGCCCATCAACTTGCAGTGAGAACAGAAAAAAGTAACTTTCTCATAAACCACCTAAAGAACCTGGCTATGACCACCCCAACCAACCCAAATCTGCTCCTGACGATCCGCGAGAACATCCATCTCCACGCAAACTCAGGCAAAAGAGCCCCTGGAACCCTCCGCAGTAAAGCCATCAATCCTGATGGGATTACCTAGAATCTTAGCAATCGGATAAAGACTCTTTTTGTCAAATAAATGCAGAGGTAAATCTGGAAACCTAACCCAAACCGGGGCAATAGAATATTTCTCCTCATATTTGAACTCCGGAGTCCATTTAGAGAAATGGATCGAAACAGAACGGATAAAAATAACAGGTTGACTACAAAACTTCAAGTAATCGACTTCCGCAGAAAAATTAATCACCATGAAGCCCCGGGGAAGGAATTGAACAGAATGGGAGCCAACCAAACCCGGACAATCAAAAGCAGTAATAAGATCAGAATTCGGAGTCACCCCCTATTACCCGAAATACTCCCAACCAAGGCAAATTTAAAAGGCTCAGAAAGATAAAAAATCACCTGATCTGGGAACAAAATCCCGGGAATCCCATTGCGCACAATCGGAGAAATATCTTCCATATTAGAGTCTGCAACATCGTCAAAACTCAAGGAGCGCAGTCCAGGGGACGAAGAAGCCACCACATCATGAAAATAAATTATAGGAATAGCAGGGACAGGTGCTGGATGAGCTGAAACATCCCCCGGAGCAGGAAAAACACCAGAACTCGAAGGGTTGACTGCCGAATCAAGAGGAAAGGGCTGACTCGCTGACTCGTCCGAGTCTACTCACGAGTCACCAGCTGTACCACCACCGACGATCGGCAACGGGGAGGGGAGCCCGGAACCGGTGGCCAAACCTAAAGACTCGGGCGGAAACACAACAACTCAGGCCAACTCAGTCGACGGAAAACCATAACTCACCGGAATTTGGCTGTTTTTGACTGGGGATGCCGATTGCAAAATTGGAAGCATCAATGGATTGCCCATAACAATGGGAGAATTCTGACCAAAGGAATTATAAAAATTCCCACCGGAGCCGGAGCAAATCGCCTGAGAAACAGACGGCGACAGCGAGTTGATTGGCGCAGGTGTAGATCTGAAATTCTCGGCGATCGGACCAATAGGAATCTTCGAAACCAGAGGCATCTAAAGCGTCTGGACATGAGGATTCTGGATCGGGGTCCTGATCAATGATCGGATGTTAGACGGCACCGGGATCGGAGAAAGAAACGGCGGCGTCTCGGTGAATAGTGCAGGTGTGACTTCTGGCTTCAATTTGGACGGGAAAACCACCTTAAAATTTGATGAAATTTGGACAGTAGGAGTGCCTTGAAGAGACGAATCCATTGATATAATTTTTTTGGCCAACAGAGCACCGGTGGCCAGAGGCGTAGCGACGGCCGGAAAACTCGGAACTTTTGCAGCTGTTTTGGACGGGTAAATGAACTTTGATTGAGCTGAAATTTGAGTATGTTGATCGCCTTGACGAGAAGATTCCGATTGACTAATGGGCTTGCCGGAATCTCGCGCCGGCCGGCTGGCCATGTAGGGGAGATTTTTGGGAGACCCCTACCTGTATATAACTGACCGCGTTAATCGGTGTGAATAAATTCAACTGGCAAGCGTACCAGGTCAAGTAATAATATAGTGGACAAAGGTCCAAGTGTCGAACCCACGGGGACTGTATAAAAATGATTACAAAAATCTATTTATTTCTACTTAATCTAGACTAATGAAAAAGGATGATTTCAGATTTTAAACTAATGAATAAAATTGCAAATAAAATTAAATTAAGTAAAAACGCAGCAGAAAACTTTGGATTACTTAAAATTTGGGAAAAGTTCAATCAAGCACACACGTAGGTACCAGACAATTCATGCAACAAGCAATCGATCTAAGATATCAGACTTAATCTTAATTTACGGGAATTTTCCTAATTTATTCGAAGGTCTATTTATAGAACAATCAAACCTATTAAAATATTGAAAAACTAATCTTTCGTAATTCTAATCAAATTTGAATGCATAAATTGCTGTGAAAATTCAGTAAAAACCTAAACCTCATAATGAAACCAAATTCTATTTCTAGTCAGTTTTACACTATGTTGATTATCGAAGTGATCAAAATCGAGACCTCCTCTGTCGACTTGGAATCAATTAACAAGCAAATAAATAACTGGCCAAGAAATTTGTAAGACAAATATAAATTCGATAATTAATAAAACCAAATCAAGTCTAAAAATCTCAAATAGACAAACGAGTTTTCTACATAAATTGTCTGGCCCAATCACGTGGCCTTGATCGAAGAAAAGAAACTACTCACTAACAAACATGATTCAATAAATCAAGTTTAAAAACATAAAATAAAAATACTAGAATAGAAGAAATTCTGAAGAAATTCGCTCTACAGCCGCCGTAAGCTTTGCCCGTACTCCAAAAAGATCAAAAAAGTCCTTGGAAAGAGTATATAAATTCTATTTATACAGTCGCGCCAATTAGAGTCCTTTTCAAACTAAAAAAATAAACTCGAAATTAGGTTATGCGGACACGCGCGCGCGCGCCTAGGAAATCTCGCGCGCGCGCAATGTAAACAAACAGTGCAACCTCGATTGTCTCACGCGCGTGCGCGATAGAGCTCGTGCGCGTGCTGCTTCTCTGTAACTCTCTGGACATCTCTTCGGCGCGCGCGCGGGGTATGAGCTCGCCCGCGCGCGCCTCTTCTATTCATGCTCTAAATTTTCCTCTGGCGCACGCGCGAGAAAGGGTCTCGCTCGCGCGCGTGCCTTGGACGAACATAATTCCCATTTTTTTTTTGCTTAATTTCCTATAAAATTCAACCAGGTGAGTCTAATGCAAACACATAACAAAAGACACTAAAAAAACTTACGAAATTAACCTAAATACATGCAAACTAAACAAAAAATGCTATAAAATAATGCATACTAAACACACTTATGAATAACCATAAAATAACAATACAAGAAAGCCTAAAGGAGGAGGGGGACTAGACCAAGACCTCCTCAAAAGGCGATACAAAAATATAAATACATCAATACAGCTAGGGTATCGAAAGAAACTACAATATACTCAACCCTAGAAACTGAGCAGTACAAGTAAAAAATCAGTGACAACTAAAAATATAATGTCACCCTGAGTCATCATGAGTAGCTAAAATATCATCAACATCCACGACTCCAGCTAGATGATAGCAGACCAGACAATGAAGCGCGGACGGATAGCAAAAGTCATCAAGAACAGCTGAAATATCATCACCATCCACAACTCAAAGCTAGACGAGCAGACTAGGCAATGAAGCGCGTATGGAGAACTATCATAATCCCGAGCTGGACAAGTAAGTCAGAACTAAACTGGAAATATGTCCATGAAATCACGGTCTTCTGGAAAATCACTGTGCAAACTAGGTCGCCAGGTGAATAAGGGCAAACCACAGTCCATCAGACCCGAAACAAGCGGTAGCAGAAAGGTATATGTCTGAACTGAAACACATCCCACAACTAACTATAATGTGAGACCATAGAAAAACCAGCGTCTGAACCCGCCAATGAGGATAATCAACAAGAATCTAGATTCGGACAAGGGGAAAACAAAAGTAAACGCCCCAAAAGATCGAACCCGCTGAAAATCACGGCAAACCAGGAATGGTAATAACATAAACTCCAAAAGGCTCCGAAAAGAGACCGGAGACCTGTACCTGCAATGAAAAATAAATATCTACATATATCTAAATCTAGGATGACCTAGACCAAGAAGGAAACAAACAAAGAAAAAGAAAAGCCCAAGAGAAACGGCTATAGGAGCGTGAGGCTATAAGTGAGCGTGAGGCTCTATGAGAACCTAGATCTAAGGTAGTGAAGCCCTGAAGAAACAGAACGGGCCCAGACAACAATCTGAGAGGAGATGCCCATGTCGATCATCATCCAAAAGCAAAATCCAGGCAGGTGGAAACCACAGATAACACCTGGCCAATCCATCTCCCTGAGGAAGCAAGAGAAGGGAGACTGACTAACTCCAAATACTTCGGAAAGAGACCGGAGAGCGGTACCTGCAATAAAAATAAATATCTAAATATATCTAAATCTAGAATGACCTAGACCAAAACGGGGAACAAACAAAGAAAAGAGAAAGCCCAAGAGCAACAACTATATGTGAGCGTGAGGCTCTATGAAAACCTAGATCTAAGGTAGGGAAGCCCGGATGAACCAGAACGGGCGAAGGCAGCAATGTGAGTGGGTAAATGAGCACCAGACTCCCACAAACACTGCCTATGATCATGAGCATGCCACGCCAGCGCATCCGCAACCGAATTCATTTCCCTATAGATATGAGAGAAATGAACCGGCCTAGTCCTCACCAAAACACGCGTCATCAACACAATGTGGTCCAAATCCCAACGACACCTCCGATATCGTAAAATCTGAATGGCTATCTGGGAATCTGTCTCAATCCAAAGGGGAAAAAAGCTAAGGTCAGAACAGAAAAGGATACCCATCCAAACCGCCCAAAGCTCTGCACGGACATTAGACCCCAAACCTTTGAACTCACTGAAAAAAGCCAAGATCCGCCCAGAAGAATCCCTGACAACCCCTCCCACAGAGGACTCACCCGGGTTCCCTCTTGAACTCCCATCCACAATGGCAGTCTTGTGTGTCCGTTGGAGGCCAACCAAGATGCCCATCGAATGAGCTGCCTGTAGAGCCCCCAGCCAGAGGCGGGGCTTGATGGTGGCTGCAGAATGAGCAAGTCTCAAATATGACAAGATCTGGAATTTGATCATCTCCACTGAAGATGGTAAGTGACGGTGATTAGAATCATTGCGTGCAGTCTAAAGGAACCAAAGCACGACGAAAGGAATGAACTCCTTCACATTACCCCCAGGAGACCACTCGTGACCCCTATTCCAAGCACTGAGAAACAAACGAAAGTCCTCAGTGATGGGGATGCGAACACGAAATACAGCCCCAAAGAAATGCCACACGAAGCGGGTGATGGGACCGTCAATGAAAATGTGTGTGAGCGTCTCCGACATCTCACAACACTGACATCTGGACGCAAGAACAAATCCACATTGCTGAGGCACCTCATCCACAGGCAACCACCGATGCCAAAATCTCCATAGAAATAAGGACATGATGGGCCTCATCCAATGCCCCCAGCAAGGGGTCAGAATGTCCGATACCGGGTCTCTTGGACGGACCTGCTCCCATGCAGATCTCAAAGAAAAAGCACCATCAGTTCTGTGGATCCAAATAGCCATATCCGGCTCGTCCACCAAAACAGGAATCTGCGATCTCCTCCGCCACCGAGGGAGCAACAACAGCACAGAGAAGATCAAACTCCCATGCTCCCTCTGAAAGGAAGCTAGAAACACACACTCTCCTATCCCCTCTGACATCGCATCTGCTCGACAGAGGGGTATCACCCAACCATGTATCATCCCAAAAAGAAACCTCCCCGTGGCCTATTCTCCATCGGATACCAGGCTCCGCACGAGGCCAAACCTGGAGCATACGATGCCAAGTAGGAGAAATAGCACCGCGGGAAGTGACACAAATGGGGCTCTCAGTCCGGCAATAATTCCTCATGAGGAATCTCGCTCAGAGAGAGGAGCCCTGTCTGAATCTGAACCATAGCTTCATAGAGAAGCTATAGACTATGTCTTTCAGTCGACGAAAACCATGGCCCCCTTCTTTCACCGTGAGGCAAGAACGAGACCAACCAGCCCAGTGCCACTTCTTCCCCAAGGGTCTAGAACCCCAGAGAAAAGCATTAAAGATGAGCTCCAATCTCTCCATGACAGCCAAAGGAGGCTGAATCACCTGGCAGAGATAGATCGGGATCGAAAGGAGCACGCTACTGATCAGGGTCATCCTGCTCCCAGGGGCGAGGGAGCGATTCTCCCAACCCTCCAGCTTCTTCCGAACCGACTGCAAAAGGGGCTCAAACAACGAGCACTTTCGGTTCCCATGGAAAAGCGGAGCTCCAAGGTATCTTAAAGGCAGCTGGCCCTCCGCAAACCCTGTGATGCGCAGCAAACGAGAGCGGCGACGAGCAATACAACTTGGAGGGAATATCATGGCACTCTTGGCAACATTCACCAACTGGCCCGAGCAGTTCTCATAATGAGCCAAGAAATCTTTGAGGCGCTGCATACCCCGAGACCCCCCATTGGCAAAAATAATGACATCATCAGCATAAGCCAGATGGGAGATCATCATATCACACCCAGAGTGGTACCTCAGACCAGCGTTCTGAAGGAACAACCGATCCAGACCGCGAGACAGGTACTCCGCTGCAATAATGAAGAGAAAGGGGGACAAAGGATCCCCCTTTCTCAAACCCCTCGTAGAACCAAAAAAACCAGCGGGAGTACCATTGACATTGACTGAGAACTTGCAAAAGGAAATGCAAGCCCGCACCATCCCAACAACCTGCTCGGAGAAGCCGAACTGCCTAAGAGCATCCAGGAGGAAAGACCATTGGACTCTGTCATAGGCCTTAGCCATGTCCAACTTCAGGATGACGTTTCCACCACGGGCAAGGAGATTGAGACTATGAGTGAGCTCCTGAGCAAGAAGGATATTATCAGAGATCATCCGACCTGGCACAAAGCCAATCTGACTCTGAGAAATAAGACCCCCAACCACTGACGTCAGCCGAGAGTACAACAACTTCGAGATGATCTTATTCGTGACATTACACAAGCTGATGGGACGGAAATCTGTCCAAGCATGAGCACCCTCAACTTTGGTAACCAAAGTTATCGTGGTGGCAGTGATGCCCTGGGGCAAAGGGGAACCGTGAAAAAAATCCAGGACAGCGTCCATGACATCCTGCTGCACAAAATCCAAGCAGTGCTGAAAAAATACGGAAGAGTACCCATCAGGGCCTGCCACACTATCCCTAGGGATGGAGAAATCAATGGAGCGAACCTCCTCCAAAGTAGGGGTGGCCGCGATGCGGACGTTCTCCGCCTCCGAGATCAACGGGGAAAAACCAGAAAAATCTGGGATATCCCGGACAAAAGGATCCCCGGTGAGGAGGTGCTGGAAGTAGGCAACCCTGGACTGCTGGATGAGGGCCGGGGAGGTAAGGCAGGTCCCATCCTCCCAGATGCGGAAGATCTTGTTAGTCACGCGCTTCTTCTTGACCATATTGTGGAAGAGCTTGGTATTCCTCTCCCCATCCTCAAGCCAATTACAAGCATCTTTCTGCTTCCAAAAGTCCGCCTTTATGGCTGTGATTCTAGCCAGATCCTCATTGCACCTGGACAAAAGAGTCCAGCTGTGCTCCGAGGGGTCAGCTTCACAGGCGGCCTCAGCAAGTCTAACAGACCTCTCCGCCTCAGGTTTCAGGGTTCAAGGATCAGGGTTTAGGTTTGAGGGTTCAGGGTTTTTTTTTTTTAAATGAAAACGCCACTGGAAGCGGGGGGGTTAGGCAGACCTCAACTTGTATATAAACATAAAAGAACAATACAATAAAATCTAAAGGAGGATGGGGACTAGGCCAAGACCTCCTCAAAAGGCGATACAAAATACTAAATACATCAAAACAACTTGGGTATCGAAAGATAATACAATATACTCAACCCTAGATAATGAGCGGTAAAAGTAAACATCAGTGACAACTAAATATATCATGTCACCCTAAGTCATCATAAGTAGCCAAAATATCTTCAACATCCACGACTCAAACTAAATGATAGCAGACCAGGCAATGAAGCACGGATGGAGGACAAAAAGTCATCAAGAGCAGCCGAAATATCATCACCATCCACGACTCAAGCTAGACGAGAAGACCAGGAAATGAAACGCGGATGGAGAACTATTAAAATCCCAAGATGGACCAGTAAGTCATAATTGAGCTAGAATATGTCCATAAAATCACGGTCTTCTGGTAAATCACTGTGCAAAGGAGGTCTCCATGTGAATAAGTGTTGTAGAACGCGGCGTTCAGATCAATTATGATTGATACCCGGTGCAGCGGAAGTTTAAAATTTTTGTATGGAACGATTCCATAATGGGTATCAACCTTACGATTAAATTGTGTGTGTAAAAATTAAATAACAATTATAAAATTTTTACCTTTAATCTCGAATCGAGATTTTGGACACCAACAGATTTCTCTGCTCTTGTTGTATATCCCTGGAACTGATGGACGAACTGTTCTTCAATCAGGTCCACGAATAGATATTTAATCCCTCTGATAGATTGCACTAGAAAATCTATCAGAAGTTTCTACGAAGAGATTAACGAATTTGATCCGTTAAACCAGACTGTAATTCAAAATCACAGGCTGGATTTTTCTCGAGTAGACAGGGAGGGGGGGCGGCCACACTTGTTAGAAAAATACTTAGGTTTTTGAAAATTGTGACCTTGTTGTGTGTAATTTCTGTACTGCAATAACTTATTTATAATGTAGGCCACTAACAGCTTAGGGCCCATTAGTCATAAGTTCAAGCCCGACAAGCAAAGCCCGCATGTTCAGAAATTAATATAAAATTCATCGTGACTCCGATTGATAAACCGATTTCACCAATGTGCACAGAAACCATTTCTGCACCTTTTAAAGTCAAGATAAATTTTTCTGAATCCGAATTCAGTGATTTCCAAAAATGGTCATCCCTATGTCATTTTAGGAAATCTTACTCCTCTACTCTTAAATAAGAAGTCCAACTTCTTCGTTCATTAAATTTAACTCTTTAAATTTAACTATCTCAACGGGGATTAAAAATCCATTACACTGTGTGACCCTCAATGGTTCAGGGATACAGCTAGCCGTGGGCTCACAACTCCTTGTGACTCGGAACAACAATTTCCGACTTGCCCATCGAATCATGGTATGAGCGCCTAGAAACATCGCCCCATGATTCCCTAGGTATCACTGATAGTGCCTACAAGAACCAGTAGATTTTGGTTAGCATACAGTACGGTCCCTTCATCCATATATCCCGATCGAATCAACAACCATTGGTATATCGAGAGTCGCTCGAGATTCGATAACTATGCAATGCATCTTGAAGATCAAATAGTGACATCGCATGTGCTACTAAGAAACCATTTCTTAAATCACATCATGTACTCTGGCCAGAGATTCGTCACACTAATATCTCCTCAGATCGCATAGGATATCCACACTCGCAAGTATGTGGTGAATCCTTGACAACAAAGCATCGACTCCTATATGTGTTGTAACTGTACCCAATCCCGACACCTGATGACCCCAATAGAGTCGGTAAACGAGTCAAAGCACAGTACTAGCATATAGAGTCTCAATGATGTCTCAAGTAGTAAGGACTAATGGTGTACAACCAAAACCGTGGATTATATCCACTCGATAAGTGATAACCACTTGGAAAGTTCGGATAGGGTAGTTCGATCATTCATCATATGAATATCCATTTGCATGCTTCGAACATCTCTATGTTCCTTACCAATGAAACGTGGTACTCTGCATCGCCAAAGCTAGTCTCAAACTCGAGCGATCCTTATCCTTATTATCGGAAGGCTCAATCGACTAGGAACAATTTAGAATATACAGTGACTATAAGATGTGTTTCATGATAGACATCCCCATGTTCTACCACATCTTACATACACTATAGTATATTCAAGGTCTTTATCAAAACAACAATAGTATATCACAATATAACAATATGAAGAAAGATAAAGTCATTGCCATTAATAAAAGTGTAAATTATATTAAACAAAAGATTGTTTATACAAAGAGTCATCAAAGCCCTTAGCCACAAGTTGGCTCACCGGGCACCCACTCTTTCAATCTCCCACTTGCCCTATAGCCAACTAGTCATACTACGTAGACCCATTGCTTCGCGATGTTTGTCAAATAATGGTCCTGGAAAGGGCTTAGTAAGTGGATCAGCGATATTGTCTGCAGAGGCCACTATTTCGACAGTGATGTCTCCTCTTTCCACAATCTCCCGAATGATGTGGTATTTCCTCAGTACGTGTTTTGATCTTTGATGAAACCTTGGTTCCTTTGCCTGAGCAACGGCACCCGTGTTGTCACAGTACACCGGGACTGGACCAACAACTGCAGGAATGATGCCCAACTCTTGGACGAAATTCCTCATCCAAACGGCCTCTTTAGCAGCAGCTGATGCTGCAATGTATTCTGCTTCAGTGGTGGAATCCGCTGTGGTGTCCTGCTTGGAACTCTTCCAAGAGACAGCACCGCCATTGAGCATGAACACAAATCCAGAGATTGACTTCGAGTCATCCACGTCACTTTGGAAGCTAGAGTCGGTATAGCCTTCCAATTTTAGTTCTCTTCCTCCATATACCATGAACATATTCTTAGTCCTTCGTAAGTACTTAAGAATGTCCTTCACGGCTTTTCAATGCATTTTACCGGGATTAGCTTGATATCTGCTCGTGACACTCAGAGCAAATGCTACATCTGGTCTGGTAGATATCATCCCATCCATGATACTACCTATGGCTAACGCATATGGTACATGTGTCATTTTCTCTATCTCTTCATCAGTCTTGGGACACATAGACTTGGATAGAGAAACTCCATGACACATGGGTAGATGTCCTCTCTTGGACCCATCCATTGAAAACCGTTTCAATATGGTGTCGATGTAGGTTGATTGAGTGAGTCCTATCATTCTCTTAGATCTATCTCTATAGATCTGTATCCCAAGAATATAGGATGCCTCACCCAAATCCTTCATCGAGAATCTACCTGATAACCATATCTTTGTTGACTGCAACATCCCTACATCATTCCCAATGAGTAGGATGTCATCAACATAAAGTACTAAGAATGTCACAGCATCCTTAACTACTTTCTTGTACACGCATGGTTCCTCCGAATTCTTGATGAAACCAAAATCTTTTATTGTTTCATCAAATTTCTGGTTCCAACTTCTTGATGCTTGTTTTAGACCATAAATTGATCTCTGAAGCTTGCATACCTTATGCTCGCTTCCCATGGATGTGTACCCCTCAGGCTGCTTCATATAGATTTCTTCCTTAATGTCTCCATTAAGAAAAGCAGTCTTCACATCCATTTGCCATATCTCATAGTCATACCATGCAGCTATGGCAACAAGGATTCTTATGGACTTGAACATTGCAACTGGTGAAAAGGTTTCATCATAGTCAACTCCTTGTCTTTGAGTATAACCTTTTGCCACCAATCGCGCCTTGTAGGTCAATACCTTACCATCAGGCCCAAGTTTTCTTTTGTAAATCCATTTACACCCTATTGGAACAATTCCATCGGGAGGATCTACTAAAGACCAAACTTGGTTTGTATGCATCGAATCTATTTCCGACTGCATAACTTCAAGCCATAAATTTGAATCCGCATCAGAAATTGCTTCCTTGAAGTTTCTTGGATCACATCCAACATCGGGTTCATCTTGATCCCCTTCAAGAAGAAGACCATATCGAATAGGAGGTCTAGAAGTCCTCTCGGATCTTCTAGGTATAGGCGTGTCCAGCAATGGTTCCTGAGGTGTAGGATCGTTATTTTGTATTTCGGGTTCTTCTCGAATTTCTTCGAGTTCCATCATCTCGCCTTTCTTATCCAATAAGAACTCCTTCTCCAAGAAGGTGACATTCCTTGAAACAAACACCTTTGTTTTAGCAGGATAATAGAAATAATATCCGATTGAATTCTTCGGATACCCTACAAAATAACATAAGCTGGATCGACTATCCAACTTATCTCCCACTGTCCGCTTCACGTAAGCAGGACATCCCCAAATCCTCAAGTACGAATACTTAGGAGCTTTGCCATTCTATAACTCATATGGTGTTTTGTCCACTGCTTTAGTGTGGACGTTGTTCAACAACAATACCGCCGTTTCAAGCGCATAGCCCCAAAACGAAGGTGGAAGCTCAGTGAAGCTCATCATGGATCGAACCATGTCCAACAAAGTTCGATTACGACGCTTCGATACACCATTAAGCTGTGGTGTCATAGGAGGAGTCCACTGAGAGAGAATCCCATTCTCTTTTAGATAGTCCAAAAACTCGGTACTTAAGTATTCTCCACCTCGATCCGATCGAAGTGCTTTAATACTTTTACCTAGCTTGTTTTCTACTTCAGCCTTGAATTCTTTGAACTTTTCAAATGCTTCAGACTTATATTTCATTAAATATAAATACCCATACCTCGAATAATCATCAGTAAAGGTAATGAAGTAGGTGTGGCCATATTGAGTACCAACTCTAAATGGACCACAAACATCTGTATGGATCAAATCCAACAGATTTTGACTACGCTCAGGTTTCCCCTTAAAAAGAGATTTAGTCATTTTTCCTTTCAGGCAGGACTCACAAGTAGATAGAGAGTTAATATAAGACATATCAAACATGCCCTCTCCCACTAGTTTGTTCATCCTCCTTGAGGAAATATGACCTAGCCTAGCATGCCAAAGGTTTGCCGGGTTTTGACTATCGATTTTCCTTTTGTTTGTTGTTGCCGGTTTATCAACATAATTTATTGGAACGTCTTTTAGTTTTAAGTTGTATAGATCGTTTTCAAGTTGTCCATTTCCAATCAAACATTCATTCTTGTAAATATTGCAAATCCCATTCACAAAATTGCAAGAATAACCATCTCTATCAAGCATAGAAACAGAAATAATGTTTTTAATTAAATCCGGAACAAATAAAACATCTCTCAAAAGTAACTTAAAACCGTTCTGCAAAATTAAATAAATATCTCCCACAGCTTTAGCTTCAACTCTGAAACCATTTCCGAGCCTCAGCTGGGTCTCACCCATTCTAAGCTTATTACTTCTTGTCATCATTTGCAACTCATTGCAAATATGAGATCTACATCTGGTATCCAATACCCAAGAAGTAGTATTAAAAAACATTTATTTCAATGTAAAACATACCCTTTGCAGTTCGCAACTGCTCGAGGTATTCCTTGCAGTTACGTTTCCAATGACCGGGTTTCTTGCAGTGATGGCAAACTTGTTTAGACTTGTCCAATTTTGCATGTAACATTTGGCCTTGAGATCATGGTCCAACCATTTCTCTAGTTCGGCCAACCTTTCGGCAGTTACATCAGCCGGGGCTGTTTTTCGGAGACGCATTTTCTAACACTTAGAAAATCTTTTCCGAACATAGGACAATCTTAACTTATGGAATCATTCTGTATTGTTTGCGCCAATAAGTTTGTTTTGTTGGAGAATAGAAACATGTGGATTACTGAGATGAAACAGACAATTATCGATGATTGTTTAATTAATTTACGAAGACATAAAATAGGCGAAATTTATTTTATGAATCTCACTCCCACTATTTTAACGATTTCACTACCCTCTAGTGAAAACGGGAAACTGTTTTCCTTAGTGAGAACATGGAGTCCAATTGACAATCTATGGTCCCGAATAATATCAGCCAACCATAATTTCAAAAGGTAGAGCCCAATTGCTTCCAAAGCAACCTCCACGTTTTTACCTCATGTCCAATAAGGGTCCAATAATATGACGCCGATTATTGTGACATGTCAAGATGACCCATCAATATTAAGTTGTGATGGACGGTCGCCATGTGGATCCCCCAATAATATGAGCCGATCCCATGGGAGTTCCACCCAACTTACAACATGTGTCGATCCAATGTACAACTTTCCGACGAACGGGCCCCCCCAATAATATGAGCCGGACCGTATCCGCGGGTAGCATCTCATACATTGATCGTTGATGGAAGGTAGGAATATTTAAACAAATTTAAATTTCCTTTATTTATCTTGATATCAATTTTAAATCATATTTAAAATGAGGGATTTTTAATTATAAAAATTTGTCTCATCATTTTTAAAATTTTGTATGCTTGTCGGATTCACACAATTATGTCTAAAACATGCATACAACTATAATATCACATATTATATAGGATGATCGATTCCATTTCTAATCGACCCGTGGTTGCCAATCACGAGTCTTAGTCCAATCCTAGGTAATATGCAGTATGCAATGCAATCCTATTACATTTGCTTCCAATTTACATTTCTTCTGTCTTTATTGTCTGCTGGGCCCACCTCCATCTTCAAATCTTGATCTCCCACTAAATCTAATGTATTTACAATAAATAACAATGACAAGTAGGGGATACATTTTTAAGGGGTGGGAACGGGCCATAAACCAAGCCCACTTTTATTACATATGACATTCATATTGGGCCATAAACCAGGCCCATTAATAAAACCAACAACAATAAAAACAAATGTAAATTCCTAACATACACCTACAAAATTGGTCATGGCAATCGATCATCCTTATCCAATAACATTTAATTCAAAATTAATTTATTGGATAACATGCAATGGCAATTTAAATTTAAAAGGATAAAATCATATTTCATACATAAAATCTCATTTTACATACAAAATCATATTTTATCTTTTTATCAAATAAAATCATATTTTATCTATAAAATCCAATTTTATACATAAAATCATATTTTACTCAATATATCCATAAGATCATATCTTTAACATCAATTGTACCAAAAATAATTAATTTCAAAATTCAATTAAAGGATAAAATATTAAAATTTTCCAAAAATTCAAATTTATCCAAAAATCAATTTTAAAATTTTCGGACTCGAACAATTCGATCCGACGCCTCGTGGACCAATCAAAAACGATTTTCGATCGGACCAAAAATAGAATTTTAACCTATTAAAATTTAATTTAAAAATTAAAAATTAATTTTTCCGCGGGCCGCCCGGGACATTCCCGGGCCGCCCGCGCCGGGCAGCGACTGCCCCGGGCAGCGATCCAATTGCTGCCCGGGTTTTTGCCCGAAAAATATTTTTATTTTTAAAATATTTATTTTGTTTCAAAAACCGAGGCTTAAAAATTTTTTGTACAATCGATTAATTTAATCGCTTGATCTGAGCAACCTGGCTCTGATACCACTGTTGTAGAACGCGGCGTTCAGATCAATTATGATTGATACCCGGTGCAGCGGAAGTTTAAAATTTTTGTATGGAACGATTCCATAATGGGTATCAACCTTACGATTAAATTGTGTGTGTAAAAATTAAATAACAATTATAAAATTTTTACCTTTAATCTCGAATCGAGATTTTGGACACCAACAGATTTCTCTGCTCTTGTTGTATATCCCTGGAACTGATGGACGAACTGTTCTTCAATCAGGTCCACGAATAGATATTTAATCCCTCTGATAGATTGCACTAGAAAATCTATCAGAAGTTTCTACGAAGAGATTAACGAATTTGATCCGTTAAACCAGACTGTAATTCAAAATCACAGGCTGGATTTTTCTCGAGTAGACAGGGAGGGGGGGCGGCCACACTTGTTAGAAAAATACTTAGGTTTTCGAAAATTGTGACCTTGTTGTGTGTAATTTTTGTACTGCAATAACTTATTTATAATGTAGGCCACTAACAGCTTAGGGCCCATTAGTCATAAGTTCAAGCCCGACAAGCAAAGCCCGCATGTTCAGAAATTAATATAAAATTCATCGTGACTCCAATTGATAAACCGATTTCACCAATGTGCACAGAAACCATTTCTGCACCTTTTAAAGTCAAGATAAATTTTTCTGAATCCGAATTCAGTGATTTCCAAAAATGGCCATCCCTATGTCATTTTAGGAAATCTTACTCCTCTACTCTTAAATAAGAAGTCCAACTTCTTCGTTCATTAAATTTAACTCTTTAAATTTAACTATCTCAACGGGGATTAAAAATCCATTACACTGTGTGACCCTCAATGGTTCAGGGATACAGCTAGCCGTGGGCTCACAACTCCTTGTGACTCGGAACAACAATTTCCGACTTGCCCATCGAATCATGGTATGAGCGCCTAGCAACATCGCCCCATGATTCCCTAGGTATCACTTATAGTGCCGACAAGAACCAGTAGATTTTGGTTAGCGTACAGTACGGTCCCTTCATCCATATATCCCGATCGAATCAACAACCATTGGTATATCGAGAGTCGCTCGAGATTCGATAACTATGCAATGCATCTTGAAGATCAAATAGTGACATCGCATGTGCTACTAAGAAACCATTTCTTAAATCACATCATGTACTCTGGCCAGAGATTCGTCACACTAATATCTCCTTAGATCGCATAGGATATCCACACTCGCAAGTATGTGGTGAATCCTTGACAACAAAGCATCGACTCCTATATGTGTTGTAACTGTACCCAATCCCGACACCTGATGACCCCAATAGAGTCGGTAAATGAGTCAAAGCACAGTACTAGCATATAGAGTCTCAATGATGTCTCAAGTAGTAAGGACTAATGGTGTACAACCAAAACCGCGGACTATATCCACTCGATAAGTGATAACCACTTGGAAAGTCCGGATAGGGTAGTTCGATCATTCATCATATGAATATCCATTTGCATGCTTTGAACATCTCTATGTTCCTTACCAATGAAACGTGGTACTCTGCATCGCAAAAGCTAGTCTCAAACTCGAGCGATCCTTATCCTTATTATCGGACGGCTCAATCGACTAGGAACAGTTTAGAATATACAGTGACTATAAGATGTATTTCATGATAGACATCCCCATGTTCTACCACATCTTACATACACTATAGTATATTCAAGGTCTTTATCAAAACAACAATAGTATATCACAATATAACAATATGAAGAAAGATAAAGTCATTGCCATTAATAAAAGTGTAAATTATATTAAACAAAAGATTGTTTATACAAAGAGTCATCAAAGCCCTTAGCCACAAGTTGGCTCACCGGGCACCCACTCTTTCAATAAGGGCAACCACAGTCCATTAGACCCAAAAACAAGAGGTAGCAGAAGTATGTATGTCTGAGCTGAAACACATCCCGCCACCAACTATACTGTGAGACCATAGAATAACCAGCGTCCAAACCCGCCAATGAAGATAATCAGCAAGAATCTATAATCGGGAAAGGGGAAAACCACAGTAAACGCCCCACAAGATCAAACCCTCTGAAAATCAAGGCAAGCCAGTACTGGTAAGAACATGAACTCCAAATACTCCGGAAAGAGGCCGGAGTGCTGTACCTGGAATGAATAAATATCTAAATCTAGGATGACCTAGACCAAAAAAAGGAGAACAAACAAAGAAAAAGAAAGTCCAAGAGAACCGGCTATCAGCGAGCGTGAGGCTCTAATAAGCCGAGATCTAAGGTACTACAGTGGTGCCAAAGAGCAAGGGGCGTGTCAGGCCGCCCACGTCAACATTAAGCTTAAAGAACCAAGGCGGCGGCCGTAACCAACAGACAATGGCAGTCTTGTGTGTCCGTTGGATGCCAACTGAGATGCCCATCATACGTGCAGCCTATATAGCCCCCAGCCAGAGGCGGAGCTTGATGGTAGCTGCAGAATGGGCAAGTCTCAAATATGACGAGATCTGGAATTTGACCGTCTCCGCAGAAAATGGTAAGTGACGGTTCTTAGAATCGTTGTGTGGAGTCCAAAGGAACCAAAACACGACAAAAGGAATGAATTCCTTCACATTACCCCTAGGAGACCACTCATGACCCCTCTTCCAAACAATGAGGAACAAATGGAAGTCCTCAGTGATGGGGATGCGAACCCAAAAGACAGCCCCAAAGAAATGCCGCACGGAACGGGCGTTGGGACCGTCAATGAAAATGTGTGTGAGCGTCTCCGACATCTCACAACACTGACATATGGACGCAAAAGCAAAACCGCGCTACTGAAGCACCTCATCCATAGGCAACCACCGATGCCAAAATCTCCACAGAAAAAAGGACATGGTGGGCCTCATCCAATGCCCCCAGCAAGGGATCAAAATGTTCGATATCGGGCCTCTCGGACGGACTTGCTCCCACGCAGATCTCACGGAAAAAGCACCATCAGTGTTGTGGATCCAAATAGCCACATCCGGCTCATCCACTAAAACAGGGATCTGTGCGATCTCCTTCGCCACCGAGGGAGCAACAACAGCACAGAGAATATCAAAATCCCATGCTCCCTCCGAAAGGAAGCTAGAAACACACACTCTCCTATCCCCTCTGACACCGCATCTGCTCGACGGAGGGGTATCACCCAACCAGGTATCATCCCAAAAAGAAACCTCCCTGTAGCCTATTCTCCATCGGATACCAGGCTTCGCACGAGGCCAAACCTGGAGCATACGATGCCAAGTAGGAGAAATAGCATCGCTGGAAGTGACACAAATGGGGCTCTAAGTCCGGCAATACTTCCTCATGAGGAATCTCGCCCAGTGAGAGGAGCCATGTCTGAATCTGAACCATAGCTTCATGGAGAAGCTATCGACTATGTCTTCAGTTGACAAAAACCAAGTCCCCCTTCTTTCACCGGGAGGCAAGCACGAGACCAACGAGCCCAGTGCCACTTTTTCTCCAAGGGTCTAGAACCCAGAGGAAAGCATTAAAGATGAGCTCCAATCTCTCCATGACAGCCAAAGGAGGCTGAATCTCCTGGCAGAGATAGATCGGGATCGAAAGGAGCACGCTACTGATCAGGGTCATCCTGCTCCCAGGGGCGAGGGAGCGATTCTCCCAACCCTCCAGATTTTTCCGAACCGACTGCAAAAGTGGCTCAAACAGCGAGAACTTTCGGTTCCCATGGGAAAGAGGAGCTCCCAGGTATCTCAAAGGCAGCTAGCCCTCCGCAAACCCTGCGATGCACATCAAATGAGAGCGACGATGAGCATTACAATGCGAAGTTAATATCATGGCACTCTTGGACACATTCACCAACTGTCCCGAGCAGTTCTCATAATGGGCCAAGAAATCTTTGAGGCGCTGCATACCCCGAGACCCCCCATTGGCACAAATAATGACATCATCTGCATAAGCCAGATGGGAGATCATCATATCACACCCAGAGCGGTACCTCAGATCAGCGTTCTGAAGGAACAACTGATCCAGACTGCGAGACAGGTACTCTGCCGCAATAATGAAGAGAATGGGGGACAAAGGATCCCCCTGTCTCAGACCCTTCGTAGAACCAAACAAACCAGCGGGAGTACCATTGACATTGCCCAAAAACTTGCAAAAGTAAATGCAAGCATGCACCATCCTCACAACCTGCTCGGAGAAGCCGAACTGCCTAAGAGCTTCCAGGAGAAAGGACCATTGGACTTTGTCATAGGCCTTAGCCATGTCCAACTTCAGGATGGCGTTGCCACCACGGGCAGGGAGATTGAGACTGTGAGTGAGCTCCTGAGTGAGAAGGATATTATCAAAGATCATCCTACCCGGCACAAAGCCACTCTGACTCTGAGAAATAAGACCCCCAACCACTGACCTCAGTCGAGAGTACAACAACTTCGAGATGATCTTATTCGGGAAATTACACAAGATTATGGGACAGAAATCCATCCAAGCATGAGCACCCTCAACTTTGGGAACCAAAGTGATCGTGGTGGCAGTGAAGCCCTGGAGCAAAGGGGAACCCTGAAAAAATTCAAGGACAGCGTCCATGACATCCTGCTGCACAAAATCCCAGCAGTGCTGAAAAAAGACGGAAGAGTACACATCAGGGCCAGCCACACTGTCCCTAGAGATGGAGAAAACAATGGAGCGAACCTCCTCGAAGGTGGTGGTGGCCGCAATGCAGACGTTCTCCTCCTTCGAGATCACCGGGGAAAAACCAGAAAAATCTGGGATATCCAGAAAAAAAGGATCCCCGGTGAGGAGGCGCTGGAAGTAGGTAGCCCCGGACAGCTGGATAAGGTCCGGAGAGGTAAGGCAGGTCCCATCCTCCCAGATGCGGAAGATATTGTTAGTCACGCGCTTCTTCTTGACCATATTGTGGAAGAGATTGGTATTCCTCTCCCCATCCTCAAGCCAATTACAAGCGGCTTTCTGCTTCCAAAAGTCCGCCTCCATGGCAGTGATTCCAGCCAGATCCTCGTTGCACCTAGAAAAAAGATTCCAACAGTGCTCCGAGGGGTCCGCTTCACAGGCAGCCTCAGCAAGTCTAACAGACTTCTCCGCCTCAGTAATCTTATAAATAATGTTCCCAAAAACATCCCGGTTCCACCACTTAAGATGGCCCTTCAGACGCTTCAGCTTTGCAAAAAGCTTCGGCATTTCGTACAGATGACAGGGCATGTTCCAATTCAGCCTGACGTTCTGAAGGAACTCGGGATGACGAATCCACATTCTCTGGAACCAAAAAGAACTCGGACCCCGAGCAAATATAGGAGCAGACACAAAAAGCGGACAATGGTCTGAGACTGTGCGACCTAGGTGTTCAACCCGAATAGAGTTGAAGTGATCCCCCCAATCCACAGAAACAAAAATCATGTCCAGTTGCTTCCAAATGGTCTTTAGGGTTCAGGGTTCGGGGTTCAGGGTTGTAAGGACCCACGTCCTTCCACCGCATCCCTCCCCAGCCGATAGCATGGGCTCAGACCGCATGGTTCGACGGGCATCGTACTCATGAATTCCTCACTCCATGCAGTGGGTTTTTGCCCTCCCCAACACTTGAACCCTGTACCTCTAGGATAAGTACATAGATTCTTAAAGTGTTGGTACCAATTGGGCTACTAGCTCATACTATAGGCTGGGGAGGGATACGGTGGAAGGACGTTGGTCGTTACAGCTCAATTGGTACCAACACTTTAAGAATCTATGTACTTATCCTGGAGGTACAGGGTTCAAGTGTTGGAGAGTGCAAAAACCCACTGCCAGGAGTGGGGAGTTCATGAGTGTGATGCCCATCGAACCATGCGGTCCGAGCCCATGCTATATGTTGGGGAGGGATGCGGTGGAAGGGGAAGTTCATGAGTGCGATGACCATCGAACCATGCGTTCTGAGCCCATGCTATATGCTGGGGAGGGATGCGATGGAAGGACGTGGGTCATTACAACCCTGAACCTTAAACCCTAAACCCTAAACCCTTGAACCCTAAAATCCTGGCTGGAAGCAACACCCGAACCTCTCATGGAAACCTGCAGACTCCACAGCCTCTAACCAAGTTGTCTTTGGCACAATGGTTAAGTACCCATTGAGAAATGGGGAGGTTGGGGGTTCAATTCTCATGGATGTGAATTGAATCCCAATTTTCTAACACTGACCAGTGTACTTCTAGGTGGCGTCGATGTGGGTTATGTTGGCGGTCTCTACATGGCCTATCTGTGGGTGACCTCCGAGGGGAGATCCGGGTACAGTGACCAAACTCAAAGCTTCGTCCCGGGGTGTGCTGCGGGGCCCACCTACATAAAAAACCCATCCAATCGACCAGGTACACTTGGTCGGAGTAAGAAGTGCTCGCGGCCCAACACGAGCCTTATAAATAAAATAAATGGGACTCCGGACCATCATGAGTCTAAACTATATGGGATCTAACTCCTTACCGATATGAGTATAAACTATCTGGGATATTAAATAAAATAATGAAATATAAGAACATGATCCTCAATAAATACTATTCGGGGCCAAATCTTTTAGCATAACATCATATTCATATAGAAAAAAAAAGCCCAAATGCTCTCAAGTTAAAAAAGGATTTTTAGGCCCAAAAATAAGCCCATATTTCGTATCCCCCATGGCCGGCCGGTCGGCGCTGGGTTCGGGCAAGCCCATAGGTCCATCGGAATTGCCTCGTCGAGGTGATCAACATATCCAAAAATCAGTCCAATCGGAAGTGATTTGGCCGACCAAATCCTTGGTCAAAGTTTCGAGTTTTCCGTCAAAACCTGCGATTCCGGCCGTCGGTGCTCCGATGGCCAAGCCCATTATGCCATTAGTTGCACCTCTTCAAATCGAGTCTACTGTCCAAAAATCAGGTAAATCGGAGTCCGTTTGCCCTATCCAATCGCCGTCCAAAGTTCCGAGTTCATTGTTCACGCGATTGCCGGCTGTTCTTTCGCCGATTCTGGTGCCGTTCGGCATCCGATCTTCGATTGGGACCCCGATTCAGAATCCTCGTGACCAGACACTTCAGATGCCTCTGGTTTCGAAGAAATCCAATGGTCCGATCGCCAGGAATTTCAGATCTACGCCTCCGCCTCCAATTTCGCCCCTGCCATCTGTTTCGCCGGCGATTTACCCTGGCTCCGGTGGGTATTTTTCAAATTCCTCCGGTCAGATTTCTCCCCTTTTTGTGGGCAATCCAGTGGTGTGTCCAATTTTGCAATTGAAGGCCCCGATCGGAAACGCCCAAATTCAGGCGAGTTGTCGGTGGTAGCCCCCTTGGTGACTCGCGGGTTGTCGGTGGTAGCCCCCTTGCTCCCCTTGCCTTCGCCGGTCATCGGTGGTAGCCCCCTTGGTGACTCACGGGTTGACTCGGCCGAGTCACCGAGTCAACCCTTTCCTCTTGATTCGGCGGTCAACCCTTCGAGTTCTGGTGTTTTTCCTGCTCCGGGGGATGTTTCAGCACATCCAGCTCCTGTCCCTGATATTCCTAGAATTTCTTTTCATGATGCGGTGGCTTCTTCGTCCCCTAGACTGCGCTCCTTGAGTTTTGACGATGTTGCAGTCTCTAAGATGGAGGATTTTTCTCCAATTGTGCGCAAAGGGATTCCTGGGATTTTGTTCCCGGATCAGGTTATTTCTGATCTTTCTAAGCCTTTTAAATTTGCCTTGGTTGGGCGTATTTTGGGTAATAGGGGGGTGACTCCGAATTTTGTTCTTATTACTGCTTTTGACTGTGCGGGTTTTGTTGGCTCCCATTCTGTTCAATTCCTTCCCCGGGGCTTTATGGTTATTAATTTTTCTGCGGAAGTCGATTACTTGAAGTTTTGGAGTCAACCTGTTATTTCTATTCGTTGTGTCTCGATCCATTTCTCTAAATGGACTCCGGAGTTCAAATATGAGGCGGAATCGTCTATTGCTCCGATTTGGGTTAGGTTTCTAGATTTACCTCTGCATTTATATGCCAAAAAGAGTCTTTATCCGATCGCTAAGATTCTAGGTAATCCCATCAAGATTGATGGCTTTACGGCGGAGGGTTCTAGGGGCTCTTTTGCCCGAGTCTGCGTTGAGATGGATGTTCTCGCGGCTCGTCAGGAGCATATTTGGGTCGGTTCGGGTGATCATAGCCAAGTTCTTCAGGTGGTTTATGAGAAAGTCCCTTTTTTCTGTTCTCACTATAATTTGATGGGTCACTCTCTCGAGTTTTGCTCTCGTGCTGGCACTCCCTCCAGACCTCGTCGTCAGCGCCGCCGCAAGTCTCAGGGACGGGTTTTGCCTCTGTCTTTGGTGAACCCGTTTGATGCTCTTCGGGATATTGGTGAGGATTTGGCTCAGGATGGGGTTTCTGATGTTGCTGCAACCCCTTGTTCTCCGGAGCTGATCCTAGTTACTTCTTCTGACGATGTCCTTTATTCCAGTGCTCCTTCGGCGATTACTGGTGATGGTTCTGAGAAATTTCTTTTTGAGGCGCTGCCTTTGTCTGATTCTGTTCTCCCTGTTCAGGAGCCTTTTTTGAATCTGGTGGTTGCTCAGACCATGTCTGTTGTACCTACTGCTGTATTGGATTCGGTGTATGCTCCCTTGGATCACATTCGCTTCCCTACTTTTGAGGTTGCTACGGGTGGAGTTAAGAGTGGTAGTTCCTCTGTTCTTTCTGTTCGCACGCGCTCTCTGAAGAGACAGAGTCAGAGTCAGAGATCTCAGCTGAGCAAGTGGAGTGGGCTTATGGAGCAGCCTCCTTGACTCAGATGCAATGAGTTATGATCTGCGTTTCGTAGTATTAGTGGGCGCTTACTGCAGGTTTCTCCCTGTCCACCAGTGTTGATGTTTATTTTGGGCATCTGATGCCAGTTATGTTTTTATGTTATGATGTATATTATGTTTTTATGTTCTGATGTATATATTCTCGCTTTTGTGGAGGTCTTGGTCTAGTCCCCCTCTCCCTTTGGTGTTTGTACTCTTTTGCTTATATATATTGGTAGGGGTCTGCCTAACCTCCCCGCTTACGGTGGTGTTTTCCTTTAAAAAAAAAAAAAAACCCTTGAACCCTAAATACCATTTGGAAGCGTCTGGACAGGATTTTTGTTTCTGTGGATTGGGTGGGGGGATCACTTCAACTCTATTTGGGTTAAACACCTCGGCCGCACTGTCTCGGACCATTGTCCCCTTTTGGTTTCTGCTCCTGTATTTGCTAGGGGACCGAGTTCTTTTCGGTTCCAAAGTATGTGGATTCGTCATCCCGGGTTCCTTCAGACCGTCAGGCTGAATTGGAACATGCCCTATCATCTGCACGGAATGCCGAAGATTTTTGCGAAGCTGAAGCGTCTGAAGGGCCACCTTAAGTGGTGGAACCAGGATGTTTTTGGGAACATTTTTGATAAGCTTACTGAGGCGGAGAGTTCTGTTAGACTTGCTGAGGCCGCCTATGAAGCGGACCCCTCGGAGCACAGCTGGACTCTTTTGTCCAGGTGCAATGAGGATCTGGCTAGAATCACTTCCATGGAAGCGGATTTTTGGAAGCAGAAAGCTGCTTGTAATTGGCTTGAGGATGGGGAGAGGAATACGAAGGCTGGGATTTGGACCACATTGTGTCGAGGACGCGTGTTTTGGTGAGGAATAGGCCAGTTCATTTCTCTCATATCTATAGGGAAGGGAATTCGGTTGCGGATGCGCTGGAGCGGCATGCTAATGATCATAGGCAGTGTTTGTTGGAGTCTGGTGCTCACTTACCCACTCACATTACTGCCTTGGCCCGTTCTGATTCTTCCGGGCTTCCCTACCTTAGATCTAGGTTTTCATAGAGCCTCATGCTCACTTATAGCCATTGCTCTTGGGCTTTCTCTTTTCATTGTTTGTTCCCCATTTTGGTCTATGTCATCATAGATTTAGATATATGTAGATATTTATTTTTTATTGCAGGTACAGCTCTCCGGCCTCTTTTCGGAGTCCTTGGAGTTTGTTCATTTCCCTGCCTTTACCCTTTGTTTCCTCAGGGATATGGACTTGCCAGGCGTTCTCTATGTTTTTCCCCTGCCTGGCTCTTGGTCTTGGATGGTCGTAGTTGTGGGCGACCTTTCACGCCCCTTGCTCTTTGATTTCTTTTCTAGTTTTCTTGGGTTTCTGGATATGGTCTGAGTGCCCTTTGCTATATCTTTGTTCTTTTGTGGTGGGTCTGCTGGTTTGCGCTCACTCCTCCTTTTCCTGGCGATCTCTGTTGCACCTCAGATCTAGGTTTCCATAGAGCCTCACGCTCGCTGATAGACATTTTTTTTGGGCTTTCTTTTTTCTTTTTTTGACCTCCTCTTTTTATCTAGGTCATCCTAGATTTAGATATATGTATTTATTTATGCTTTATTACAGAGAGTTGGATTTGCTAGGCGTTGACTGTGGCTTTCCCCTGCCTCGCCCTTGCTCTTGGATGATGGATGACGGGTGCGGCTTCACACGCACCGTGCTCCTGAAAGTCCGGTTTTTCCGGCCATTGCACCGCCGCCCGCCGCCGCGCATCCTGTGCAGTCAAGCGATACACCGTTGGATGCGTCTCTTCAAGGCGAGTCTACTCCTAAAATTTCATCAAATTTGGACGTCATTTGCCCTGCCAAATCGCCGATGGAAGTGCCGCCTACACTGTTCACAGCGACGATGACTGTTCTTTCGTCGATTCCGGTGCCATCTGATCTCGATCTCCGATTGGGACCCCGATCTGGATTCCACTCTTCGAGATGCTTCAGATGCCTACTCCCTCGCATTTTGTGAACGGTTCGATCGATGGGAATTTCAGATCTACGTTTCCAACATTCAACTCGCCGCTGCCATCTATTTCTCAGGCGTTTTGCTCTGGCTCAGGTGGGTATTTTTCTAATTCCTTTGGTCAGTTCACTCCCCTGGCTCAGGCGAATCCAACGATGTCTTCAATTTTGCAATCGGACTCCCCGTTCAAAAACGCCCAATTTTCGGTGAGTTGTGGTCTTCCGGCGACTGAGTTGGCCCGATTTTCGCCGTTCCAGACCGAGTCTGTGTGTATGGTCACAGGTTCCTTGCTCCCCTTGTCATCGCCGATAGTCGGTGGTGCTCTGGTGGGTGACTCGCAGGTTGATTTGGCCGAGTCACCGAGTCAGCCCACTGCGGTTGACTCGGAAGTCAACCCTTCGATTCTTGTTGTTCCAATTGCTCCTGTTGATGTTTCGGCTCCTCCAGCTCTCCCTACGGTCTCTTTCAGGGATATAGTGGCTCCTACGGATGCTAGTTTGCGACATTTTAGCTTTGAGGGCGTTGCAGACTCAACATATGGGACCCTTGCTTCGTCTATACGTGACGGGATTCCTAGTATTCTCTTTCTAGATCAGGTTATTTCCTCCCTCTCTGAGCCCTTTAAATTTGCGTTGGTTGGGAGGATTTCGGGTAACAGGGGTGTGACACCCAATTTTGATATTATTGATGCGATTTCCCATATTGGTTTGAGGGGTTCCCATTCGGTGAAATTTCTTCCTCGTGGATTTATGTTTATTAATTTTTCTTTGGAATAAGATTACCTGAGGTTTTGGGATAAACCTGAAGTTTCCATTCGGTCTGTTTCGATCCGGTTTTCCAAATGGACTCCGGAGTTTAAACTTGAAGAGGAGTCCCCGGTTGTTCCGATTTGGGTAAGGCTTTTGGACCTGCCTCTTCATCTATATGATAAGAACAGTCTTTATCCGATAGCAAAGATCCTAGGTACACCAATTAAGATTGATGATATCACTTCTGAGGGTTCCCGGGGTTCATTTGCTAGGGTATGTGTTGAGATGGATGTCCTACTGGATCGCCCGACGTAGATTTGGGTTGGATGGGGAGATTTTTGTCAGACAGTTGATGTGGTTTATGAGAATGTTCCACACTTCTGCTCGCACTATAAGTTGTTGGGTCATTCCCTTGAGTTTTGTTCTCGGAATGGCCCCTCTCGGCGTAGAAGACGGCCCAGTGGTAAGGGTAAGTCTCCGCAGGTTCCGCAGTCTGCTGCTCCGCCTTCTGGGGGGCAGTCTCAGGGTAGTCAGCAGGACTTGGTCCCTCCTTCCGGTGTTGGTCCTTTGATTGATGCGGATGGGTGGACTCTGAAGCAGGGTAGACAGCTACGTCCTCAGGTTCAGGGTCGTGTTTTACCCCAGTCTTTGAAGAACTCATTTGAGGCCCTCCGGGACTTGAATGAGGCTTTGGATCCGAGCTCTTCTATGATTGGCACCACTTCTGTTTCGGAGTCGCAGCCGATTATAGAGGATGAGTCTGGATAGCTTGATAGGGTGGTTTTTGTTACTCCACCGGCAGTTATACATGTTGATGACCAGGGTCCTTCTGCCCCTGTCAGATCTTCTTTGATTGATGTTGCTACTGATAAGGGATTGAAGGAGATGACTTCGACAGCTTCTCATGTCCCTGTGACTCACTCTCCTTTCTTATCAGTTCGTACGCGCTCTCAAAAGCGCTATGGTTTGCTGACTCAGCAGCGCAGATGGAGTGCTTCTTCTGGACGGCCTCCTTGAGTTGCTGACTGTTGGGAGGTTTCGTAGGTGGGCTTTTTCTGCAGGTTTCTCCTTGCTCACCGATGTTTTGATTTGCTTTTCAGGGCTCCTGTAGTCCATTTGTTTTATGTTGTGATATGTATTATGGACTCATGTAGTCTTTTTGTTTTATGTTTTGATGTACTTTTGCTGCCTTGGGAGAGGTCTTGGTCTAGTCCCCCTCTCACTCTGGTGTTCTGCTAGTTTGTGTTTATAAAATAAGTGGCTATGCCACCTTTCCTTAAAAAAAAAAAAAAAAAAAAAACGTGCTCCTTGGGTATCTCTGCTACCTCTGGTTTTGGGTCTGATGGGCTGCGGTTGCCCTTATTGTCTTGCAACCTCTTTTTGCACAGTGATTTTCCAGAAGACCGTGATTTTTTGGACATATTCTCTAGCTTAGCTCTGACTTTCTAGTCCAGCTCAGGATTTTATAGTACTACATCCGTGCTTCATTGTCTGGTCTTCTTGCCTAGCTTGAGTTGTGGATGTTGATGATATATCGGCTATTCTTGATGTTTTTGTTCTCTATTTGCGCTTCATTATCTGGACTGCTATCATCTAGTTGGAGTCGTGGATGGAGATGATTCTTCGGATGCTCAGTTTGACTTATGGTGACATTGTATGTTGTCACTGATTTTATTTTTACTAATCAGTGTATAGGGTTGGTGCTTTGTTTATTTTATTTTGATACCCTAGCTGATTTGATGTATATAGTATTTTGTATCGCCTTTTGAGGAGGTCTTGGTCTAGTTCCCCTGAACCCTAAACCCTAAACCCTGAACCCTGAACCCTGAACCCTGAAACCCTAAAACCTGAACCCTGAACCCTGAACCTTAAAAGCTCTCAAGTTTAAAAGTCCATTTTACACACAAAAATCATCCCAAAATCTCCCCCATGGCCGGCCGGTGCCGGATTTCGGCAATCCCATTTGTACATCTGAATCGCCTCGTCAAGGTTATCAACATACTCAAATTTCAGCTCAATCGGAGTTCATTTCCCCATCCAAAACAGCCGCCAAAGTCTCGAGTTTTCCGGCCATCGCTGCGCCTCCGGCCACCGTTGATCCGCTGGATACAAAAAATATACCATTGGATGCGTCTCTTCAAGGCGCACCTACTGCAAAAATTTTAGCTCAATCGGAGTTGATTTGCTCGTCCAAATCGTCGCCTGAATCTGCACCGGCACTGTTCACCCCGCCGCCGCAGCTTGCTTCTCCGATCCCGAGCGCGTCCGGCCTCTGCCCGATTATTGGGACACCGATCCGGAATCCACTTTTCAAGATGATTCCGATGCCTACTCTCGTGTCTCAATCGGAGCTCCGAGGCGACGTCAATTTCAGATCTAAGCTTCCGCCTGTTTTGAAACTCGCCCCATCCGATCAAGATGAATTTTGGTCAGTTTCCTCCTGATTCCATGGGTAATCCATCGGTGTCTTCAATTTCCCGATCGGAGGTCCCATGCAAAAACGCCCAACTTCAAATTTCAACCGGTTTTCCGGCGTCTTCTCCGATGATTTTCGCCGTCGTTCTCGCCGGTTCTGGTGATTTGGCCACCAGTTCTGGGCCCCCCTCATCGTCGTCGGCCGCCAGTGGTGTTCCGATTGGTGACTCGGCCGGGTCAACCCGTGAGTCACCGAGTCAACTCGGCCGTTTTGACTCTAAAGTCAAATCAGCGAGAAATCGGGTTTCGAAGGATCCGTTTGCTGTTCCAGTTCCTACTAAGATCTCTTTTAGAGATGTTGCAGCTTCTTCGTCTTCAGGTCTGTGGGATTTGAGCTTTGATGGTGTTGCAGAATCGAAAATGGTAGTTGTAACGCCCCGTTTTTATCTTAAATGATGATATTGGAGATAAACAGTGATTTAGGAATTCAAGAGCCGACTTTTTAGAGGACAAGGTCTAATTTGCAGTTTTTGGAATTTTCAGGGACCAAAATGCAAATTTGAGTTTTGTTATATCTTTTGGAGGTTTGACTAAGTCCTCAAACTCTCCATCACCCTCCCCAAACCGTGTTCCCTCCATGGAAGTCGATCAAAGTGAGCTCCAAGCTTTGTGATTTCGATTATAGCTCAATCCGTCCGACAAAATTTATTTCTGAATTGATATTTGAGATCACAACGACGAGTGCTCCGTTTGAAAGTAAGTATATCTTAATTTTGATAATTTTGAATTTTTCGATATTGTCAAAATTTGTTTATATTCGGAGAGGATGATTATGAGTTAGCAGTGATCGTATATCTATGACGGTTCGAAGATCTAACGACGATCGGAATTGATATGATTTTTCTTGTTATTTTTGAAAATGAGGATTTTTAGATGTGTTGGGCTTGATTTGGTATTGATGTTTGAGGTTGATTATGAGTTTAGATGATTGATATCTTGCTGTCTGTGTTTCCGGTTTGATCAGTTTTCAGCCATTATGCCGTCAGTTTGAGATTTGAATCGAGTTTTCGTTTGAATTGAATATCAAGTTTGATTGAGTTTTTGATGTCAATATTGATCTTTGTGACTTCTTCTGATAGATTGATTGGAGTCCTTGGAGTTGAGAGCTTTGCAGATTTGATCATTTTTAGAAGAGTTGAGCCGGTATAGTATCGATATTCTTCTTTATCGCTCGTTGAACTTGGTGGTTTAGATATTGATTTGAGAATGTTGTTTTACAGATCGACGACTGTGAACGACAAGAAGAAGAGGTATAAGATGACTTGGATTAGAATAGGACGATTAACTCGAATCTGGAATTGATTCGAGTGTCCTAAAAGAAAAGCACATACTGCATGTTTATATGCTTTCTTGTTATTTTATTGAATTGATATTTGAATGAATGAGACTCATATGCACTCATATTGAGCCTTGATTTATTTCAATTTGAATTAGATGATCTAGGGATTATAGTCGAGTGTCTTGGTAGGCGATTTACTACCTTGTCGATTAACTCACTATAATGCTCTGGAGTCTAGAGGATTAAAATATGCCTCGTCCACCTCGAGAGGAGTGTCGGTGTGATGGTAGGATGTTTTAACCTCGAGATCCCAAACCGAAGAAAGAAAGAAAGAAAGAATTCTCTTTGATTATCTGAGTCTGATAATCCTGATGTTTTGAAATCCATGCATATCATTTTAATTAATGTACTTGATGGATTTGATTTTACTTGATTAAATATGTGTAGATGAAGCATATCTTGATTGATATGTTTATTTGATATTGCGTGATAATTTTCTTGTACTGGAAAAATTTTCTCACCGGATTATCCGGCTGTTGTCTTTGTTTGTATGTGTACTTGGCTTCCGGTGGGGCGGGAACGAGCCAGAGGAATCAAGGATAGAGGAAGAAGAAATTAGAAGTGAGGTCTTGAAGTTAGGAGTTAACTTGTTGTTGAACTCTTATGTTTTGTATTTTGGAACTTAGAATCTAAATATGTTCTATTGAATCGAATATTGTACAACTCTAGAATTATGTTTTGAAAGCATGTATGAACTTGGAAGAATTCTTGAAATTGTATTGCATTATTTATATGATGTATATATCGAGGAGCTGCTGGAATTCTGGGAATTCCTTCAGAAGGGGGTGAGCCCGAGCGGCACTTTATAGCCGCCCGAGCGCGCAGCCCCTGTTTTTTGCATAAAACACCCGGCGCCCGAGCGGTAGAAAACTACCGCCCGAGCGGGGTGCTCTCGGGTTGGGAGCGCCCGAGCGGTAGTTTTCTACTGCCCGAGCGCACCCCTCTTTGAATGAAAAAAAATAAATTTTTTTTTATTTGATTATGCCTTGGCTTTTAGTATAGGCTTGTATGCTTTGTACTAGATTAGAGGATTAGAATTGAGGCCTCACATTAAGTGTTATCAGAGCGATAAGTTTCTGGACTTTAATTTTTGAAATGAGCGGGGTAGATCAAGTCCGCTTGAATTTAATTTCTCGCATGTGATTGATTTTATTCTTTTGATGATTGAAGAATATGCGAGCATGCTAAGTGATTGAAAATTATTTGAATTACTTAACTTTGTGATTTAAATTATAAGTGTGATTTGATTGAGATATAAACTGTATTCATGCATTAAATTTGAGTTCCATCTATCGAATTTGGTACGAAGATCAGAGGTTTTGTGACATTGAAATGATGAGATGTGAATTGAATTATCTTTGTTCTAACCCCTGTGAATTTAGATGGGTACTCAAAGAAGGCTATACATGAATACTCCTTCGATTATTCCTACGACAGAAACTCCTTCGGTTACGACTCCTCCGTGGGTTCCGGGTAATAGAGCGGTGGTACAGATGGATGATACGATCACTCCTATGGAAGCCTTACCGAAAAGGTTTCAATCGTTCAGGCCGCCGTATTTGAATGGGAAAGAGAATCCTATCGATTTTGAGAGTGGGCTTGATGATTTAGATCAGCTATTTGATTCGCTCGAATACTCTGATGACCGAAGAACTAGACTGGTTATCCATCAACTGCAGGGAGTGGCAAAGAGTTGGTGGATGACGACCAAGAGGGCCAAAGAGAATAAAGGTACGGAAATTACTTGGGCACTTTTCAGATCAGAGTTCTATAAGAGATTCTTTTCGGTTTCCTATCGAAAAGACAAACGTGCCGAGTTTGCAAATTTGAGGCAGGGTAACATGATTATAGAGGATTACGTTACGAAGTTTGACAGTTTGTTGAGATTCGCTCCGCATATTGCTGACAATGAGGAGGCTAAGGCAGACAAATTCATTAACGGTTTGCGTCCTGATATTTTTACCTTGGTGAATACTGGTAGGCCAGACAATTTTTCTAATGCGATGGATCAGGCCAAGGGAGCGGAAGTGGGATTGAGAAAACAGAGAGAGAATCAGTTCATGCCTCAACAACAGTAGAGACAGTATCAGAATCAGCATCAGATGAATGAAGGTGGAAGCAGTGGAGGAAGCAAGAAGAACTATTTCCGTCCTAAGGGAAAGCAGTTCAAGAAATCCGGGAGTAGCTCTTCGAGCTTGAGTGGATCGAGGCAGTTCAGTTCTGGCCAGGTCACGGGTTCATCTGGATATTTGTGTAACAAGTGTGGAGGATGACACTCCAGTGATCAATGCAGAGGGATATTTGGGAACTGTTTCATCTGTCAGCAGAGAGGACATTATGCCAGACAGTGTCCTCAGAAAGGTTCTGACCAAGCTCAGAGCTGGAATGCCTCTCGACAGTCATCTCAGACTGGGAGACAGGCTACTGTAGTTCACTCCTTCCAACCACCACGGCAGAACCGTCAGGGAGGTAATCAGAGTTTGAACCAACTTTCCCGACCGCAGGCTAGAGTGTTTGCTCTAAATGAAGATGAAGCTCAGGCTGCACCGAATGATGTGATTACAGGTAACTGTAAGATTTTTGGTTATCCTGCATATATTCTAATAGATACAGGTGCATCTCATTCTTTCTTATCTGAGAACTTTGTTGTGATGCATGCCTTGCCTGTTGATCCTTTGTCTGCTTTTGTATCTGTTACTTCACCTTTGGGTGGAGGTATTGTGTCGAAGAATTTGGTTAGGAACTGCGAGTTGAGTTTTGATGGGAATTTGATTGAGTTTGATTGTATTGTACTTAGTCTGTCTGATTTTGACTGCATTGTGGGAATAAATGTGTTGACTACGTACAGGGCTACCGTGGACTGTTTTCAGAAGGTAGTTCATTTCAGACCCGATATGACAGATGAATGTAGATTTTTCGGTAAGGGTTCTCGTTCTAAAATTCCTTTAATATCTGTCTTATCTATGTCTAGATTATTACAGAGAGGAGCCGAAGGATTTCTTGTTTATGCGATCGATATTCTGAAGTCTAGCCCTGAGCTGAACGATATACCAGTGGTTAGGGAATTCCCTGATGTGTTTGCAGATGAGATTTCGGGATTGCCGCCGATGAGAGAGATTCCTTGATATCGTACTATATAATTTTAATGTAATTAATATAATATTGTTTCTTATAAAAAAAAATTAATAATATATGTTTTTTAGCTGTAATTGTTGTAATTAGGTGTATATATGTTGCTTGTTTATGAACACAGCCTACCTATATGTTTTCCTGGCTATGCTTTTAATTTTTTAGCTGATTTTTTGGGCCTCAACTTTTATCCTTGTTTGTATATGCTTTATATATTTTGTATTATTATAATTATAATTAATGAAAATACTAGAAGTTCTTGAAGAATTAGTTAGATCCATTTGCAGAAATGGTTTTTGGTTTATGACATGTTTAATCTTGTGGATATGTTTTCGTAATGAAGGTTGAATGGAGAATGATGAGGACAAAATGTTGGCTGATAAACTGGATGATTCAAAGGGTAATTGTGTTTTTACTATTCTTGCCTTGTTACCCGCAGGTCAATACATATGGTACGTCTTCATAAATTCTCATAAGTTGGTTCTTTCTCTTTATATTTTGGGTTATTTTTATGCTCTTGCTTAATGATTGATCACCATGGTGATGAACACATCAAATAGTTCTATTATTTACCTTAGTTTATGACCTGGTAATTCGATGCAAAGGAAGATCGATGTTCCGTCTTATCTTTATATTCTAGTCTCCTACGTATGTTGGCTTTATTTTGTTTCCTATTTGGTTAAGATTGGATTTGTTTCTTAAGTCTCGTTTGGTTTTCAATACTAGACTTTGTAATTAGCATGTTTCGTAAAATCCCATGTTCGAAAAGTGATGAAATTGAGTAACTACTTGGAATTTGATATTTGCAGGTTGAAAAAGATTATTTGCATGATTGAATTAAATAAGTTCAAGAAAAGGTGGAAGAAAGTAGTTGGAGAAGATGAATGTTGGGTAGATCCATTCCAACAACCATTAGAATACGTCATTGTTATTAAATGAACTCTTTATACGTGTCCGAATATATATTCAAAATGTTGTAAATATTATTTTCGAATGTTCAAAAATTGTATATTAAATTTTATTTTTTAATTTTGTATTTTAAATTACTTATAAATTGAAAAATTGTATATTAAATTTTACATTTTTTTTGGTTTTTTTTTTGAAAAAAGACAATTTTTTACTTGTTGTCGTAGGTGTTTAAAATTGTTGTAGAAGATCCTCCTGATAAAAGTTACGCTAAAAAACAATGGTTAAAAATTGTTTTTTTTGAGAGAAAAGACAACCGTTTTTAACTCTCAAAGACAACAATTTTTAACCGCTAAAAACTGTTATTTTTTTTCTCAAAGACAACAGTTTTTTAACTGTTATCTTTGAGTGGGGCCTTTTAAAACAGTTTTAAACCTCCTACGACAACTGGTAAAAAATGTTTTTATGAGGAGTTTTTTTGTAGTGATTGACCGCAACATCGACATCCATTCTCAGCTTATTGATCTGCAGCCTGCTCCAGCACAACGTTTTCATAACTGCACCGGTGATCGAACCGGTCTACCTAAAAAAATGATCCAATCGGTCGAACCGTTTTAAGAGTACGGTCGAACTAGAAAACCGTTTATATAATTGTAACGTCCCAATTTCTCAATCGAAACGTTACTCAAACATACTTACTTAAAGATTTGGTAAAAGTAAAAACTTTGCGGAAGCATCATCTTATTTATTAAAATAGCGTATAAAATGTGCACAAAATAAAATAGCATCTAAAAATATTTGCCAAAACATGGCCATCAACTAAAAAAAAAAAAATTTAAACTTGTTTGCCTCTCATCAAATAAAAGGTCTAAAACATCTTCTATTCTAAAGCATTCACACTCATGCATTGCCCGTTGGACCGACCCCTGCCTCTTCTTCATGTCCGCCCACATAATCATCAATAAAAGCATCCACATCATCATTACCTGCACCATTCAAGTATAGTGAGTCGAAAGACTCAACAAGAGCATGCAGAAAAGGATTTTTTAACTTTAAAAGGAAACATTAACTTAAACTCCCATGCAATAAACATAACTTTAATATAGCCATATCATAAAAATATTTGGGGAGATGAAGTATGAGTAGTGTGATAATCGTCATAACGAGTCATTCATAGTTTTCTGTTGATCAGACAAGCATATGGCATTAAGCCCGCAAACTTTCATTCTTTGGATAGCCGCTCCGGAGCTCATCCCGAAGTGCATACCCCATATAACCATCCCGTGAGCCATGTTTGGATAGCCGCTCCGGAGCTCATCCCGAAGTGCATACCCCATATAATCACCACAAGACGCATAAATCATCAAAATATTTTCCATGCATCATAACATTCATCTTATCATGTCATTTTCATAAATCTCGTACATGCTCATAAAGTTTCTCGTGATGCTACATGCTTAAAATCCGTCAAAACATTTCATGAGAAGTTAACTTTCATGAGAAAATCACATATTCATGCAATACTTAACCTGACTGATCCACGCGAGGCATTCCATCCGTTTCGGACCTTGAAAACTTTAAAATTCTTCATGAACATTCTTAAAAATAATTAAAATACATTAAAGTATAAAAATCATGATTTTTAGGACTCAAAAACTCATAAAATGGGATGGGAATTTCGAACTTGCGGCGTGGCCGCGCGCTCAACCAGCGCGGGCGCGCCGTCCACTCGCAAAGTGGGTGCGGGCGCGCTGCGTAAAAGTGCAGGCGCGCCTCCTGCTCGCAGATTTATGCGACATAGGCGCAGGCGCGCTGCATGGCAGCGCGGGCGCGCCGTCGCATCTCCTTTTCCAAAAACTGATCTTTTCTGCATTTTTTTTTTCAAAACCCACAATGCTTTGGGACGTTTTTCCATTAAAAAAATATCATTCTACAACATCATAAACTCAAAATAACTTATACCAATGCATCAAACATTTCAAAGATTTTGAATCAAAACCTTCAAAACTACTTTTACCCAAAAATCTGATTTATTGCCTTCAAATCTTTCAAAACTTGATAAAAATGAACCGAACACCTCAGGAATGCTTCACGTATCACAATCAAGCAACATACTCATAGAAATTTTCATGAAAACATTCATAGATCATCAATCAAATACCTAGGGTTTTACCTTGAAAATAACTATATTCTTGAATTGGTTTAAAAACAGTAAAAACTTGCCTGGATTGATTCGATTGGAAATAACCTAAGCGGTAGGACGATCTAGCCTCGAGCCTCTAAAGAACCCTAGCCTTGATGCGGCGTTTGAGAGAGATTTTGAGGAGGAAAAGTGAGCGTTCAAATGAGAGTTCAGAATAAAATTTCTTAACGCTTTTCTTTTGTGACTAATGGGCTCCAACACGGCCCATTAGTTACATTTAAAATCCTTTAAAATTTTACTCCCCACTCAATAAAATTCACTGCATCCCTTTAATCTTAATTTAACATATTTTTCTTAACTCGATTCAAGGCTAGACTCGTACCTACGACCCAAAATTAATACCAATATGAAAACTTTAAAAAAATATATAAAAAAATAACATAGCAATCACATAATTCCAGGCATCCAATAAATCACATAATTCTACATAACAATTAAATATTCTAAATAACATGCATTAAATCATATAATTAAATCAATTAATCGTGATTAAGCTAGTAAACTTTTTGGACCTTACAACTCTACCCTCCTTAAAAGAATTTCGTCCTCGAAATTCGACTTACCAAACAGTTCAGGATAGCGTGCTCGCATATCTTGTTCTGTTTCTCAAGTAGCTTCTTCAACCAACTGGTTGCTCCATAATACTTTCACTATTGGAATCTCTCTGTTTCTCAACCTACGAACTTGTCTGTCCAAGATTTGTACAGGCATCTCCTCGTAGGACAAGTCTGGCGTCCATTTCACTGGCTCATGGCGGATAACATGAGAAGGATTTGGCACATACTTTCTTAGTATAGAGATATGGAAAACATTGTGCACACCCCCCAAGTTGGGTGGTAGTGCTAATCGGTAAGCTCGAGCCCCAATTTTTTCTAGGATCTCAAAAAATTTACCCTTTTTTCCAAATCTCATAACACCTTTCCATGGTGACACCTTTAAAAATACATGGTCACCTACTTCAAACTTCAAATCTCTACATCGCTGGTCGGCGTAACTTTTCTGTCGACTTTGAGCTGTCAACATTCTGTCTCTGATCTTAGCTATTACATCCACCGTTTGAGTCACTATATCTGGTCCCAAAACAGCTCTCTCTCCAACTTCATCCCAGTGCAAGGGAGTTATACACCTTCTCTCATACAATGCCTCATAAGGAGCCATGCCAATAGTTGCTAGATAACTATTGTTGTAAGTAAACTCCACTAAAGGTAATTTCGATTCCCAATTCCCTCCAAAGTCGATCATACAAGCTCTCAACATGTCTTCGAGTATTTGGATCACTCGTTCTGACTGACCATCTGTCTGAGGGTGGAAAGCTGTACTGAAAGCTAGCTTTGTTCCCAATCCTCTATGTAAACTTCCCCAAAAGTTCGAAGTGAACTTAGGATCCCTGTCAGATACTATCCTCGCTGGAACTCCATGCAATCTGACAATTTCTAGAATGTACAGCTCTGCATACTGATTCATCGAGAAGTTATTCCTGACTGGAATAAAATGAGCTGACTTAGTTAACCTGTCAACTATCACCCAAATCGAGTTCATCCTTCGCGGTGAGACTGGCAATCCTACTACGAAATCCATAGTGACATCTTCCCACTTCCATGTGGGTATTGACAAGGGTTTTAGGAGTCCCGCTGGCCTTTGATGCTCAATTTTTACCTGTTGACAAGTCAAACATTCACTCACAAATTCTACGATGTCCTTCTTCATACCTGGCCACCAATATAAGGATTGCAGATCCTTCTACATTTTCGTACTTCCTGGATGAATGGAATATGGAACAGTATGGGCTTCAGTCATCACTTCCACCCTCAATGAGTCTACTGCTGGCACCCACATTCTACCTCGGTTATGAACAATTCCATCTTTGACAGTGTACAATGTACCACCCTTGGCTTCATCTATGTTCCTCCACAACGTCAACTGTTCATCAGAAGCTTGGCCTATTCTGATTCTCTCAAGCAAACTAGGTACTACTGTTAAGGCTGCTAGAGTGCATACCTCCATTGGTTCAAATACCTCCAAACTCATACGTGCAAATTCAGCAATCAACTCCTGCTGCACTGTCAATTGGTTCAATGTTGCAGACTTGCGACTCAAGGCATCTGCTACAACATTAGCCTTACCAGGATGGTAGCTAATGTCATAGCCGTAGTCCTTCACTAATTCCAGCCATCGCCTCTGCCTCATATTCAACTCCTTCTGAAAGAAGAAATATTTTAGGCTTTTGTGATCAGTGAAAATCTGACACCTTTCGCCGTACAAGTAGTGTCTCCATAGCTTCAAAGCAAAAACAACTGCCGCCAACTCAAGATCATGAGTCGGGTAATTCCTCTCATGGACCTTCAGCTGTCGAGATGCATACGCTATTACTTTATCATCCTGCATCAACACAGCTCCTAATCCACTCTTAGAAGAATCGGTATAAACCACAAAGCGACCTGTGCCTACAGGAATTGCTAGCACTGGCGCTGAAATCAGTCTTTCCTTCAATTCTGTAAAGCTCTTCTCACATTGTTCTGAACACACAAACTTCACACCTTTTCGAGTTAAGGAAGTTAGTGGTAGGGCTATCTTGGAGAAGTCTTGAATAAATCTCCTGTAGTAGCCTGCTAAACACAAGAAACTTCGTATTTCTGTAGCATTCTTTGGGGCAGCCCAATTACAAACCGCTTCCACCTTCGACGGATCCACCTCAATCCCCTTAGCTGAAACTATATGACCCAAAAATGAAATCTGCTCCAGCCAGAATTCACACTTACTGTACTTAGCATACAGTTGCTTTTCTTTAAAAATTTGCAACACCGTAGCCAAGTGCTGATGATGCTCCTCCCTACTGCAAGAATATATCAATATGTCATCTATGAAGACTATGACAAACTGATCCAAGAAAGGTTGAAACACCTTGTTCATCAAATCCATGAACACAGCTGGTGCATTGGTCAACCCAAACGGCATTACCAAGAACTCATAGTGGCCATAGCGAGTCCTAAATGCTGTTGTAAGGCCCGAGATTATTTAATTTTAATTCGAGAATATTTAATTTGAGAATTTTTTGAGTTTAGATTTAAATTCTAATATTCTTAAATTATTTAGGATTGAAATTGAATTAAAAAGAAGTTTCAAGGGTCAAATTGCAACTAGTGAAGAAGTGAGGGGCCAAAGTGCAATTTTTAGATTTTGAGTGGGACACTTGGCTTTTAATTGAGCTTGTACGTGTATATACTTACACATATCAGATTTCAACAATTTTCTTCAGCCAAGAACCGAGAGCTTCCATTTTATTCTTTGAAATTTCATCTTAAATCTTCAATATGTCAAGATCCGTCCGATCGAATTAAATTTCGGGCATAGTTCCGTGATCCTTGAAAGACGAGCTTTGATTTGGTGTAAGTATCTTTATGATCCAGCATATTTCGAAATTGAGATGATACAGAACTCAGAATTTGATGTTAGATATGTGTTCTTGAGCTTCTATGTTTTGTATTATCGCAATCGGGTCGAAGATTGGATGTCATTTGTATTTCTTGTGAATTTTACAGCATGTATTTCGAAACTATAGCTGCTGATATGCTGGTATATTGATGTATGTTTGCTGGTATATCATGTATATGATGTTGGTTTGATTGATAGATTGGTTAGATTTCAGTTTTGGTTACCGATTCCGTACCGTTACGCCGTCGGTTTGAAAAATGATCAAGTTGAGTCTAGATTGTTTGAGCTGAGTATTATGTAAGTTCTTGCTGATATAATTAGCTTGCTATGCTCTATTTTCAGATTGGTTTTGAAGGTCATCGAACTCGGGAATTCAACGGCGAAACCGAAATAGCATAGTTCAAGGTTTGCTTTGAAGATAAGCTTCCAAGACTTAGTTTGTTGAGCAGATTTTGATTGAGGTTTTGTTGTGCAGCTAGATCAGATTTGAAGAGCTTTGAAACCAAGTTTGAAAGTTATAAGACAACCTTAGAATAAGGGCTTGTACATTCAAGAGACTTTGCTTGAATGCCCTTCCAAAACCACATACTATGTGTTTATATATCTTGTATTTGCACATTTACTTGCTTGTTTGACCTAGCTTGTTATTAGTTGGCTTTTACTCTTATGCTTCTAGATTTTGATGCATTCATCTTGAGCCAACAACCCTTTGAGATTTGAAATGGAATATTCGCCAAAAGAATATGGACGTTTGGATATATATCAAGGACTTTAGGAGATAGATCAACTCCTATTGTTAGAAACTTGATATAGTATGCTAAAGTCCGGGAAAAGAGCTCAACGCCACCCCAAAAGGGAGAGTAGGTGGGAGATTTGTCGTGTTCTTATTCCCCAGGATCCCAAGAACCGATATAGAACTTGATAGCAGATTTTTAAAATCATGCATTGCAATAGATTGGTTTAATGCTTGTTGAGATGTTTATATGAGTATTTCTTTGAACTATATGTTATGCATGATCTAGTCGTTTTATATTGGGATTCTATTCTCACCGGAAATATCCGGCTATTTCTATGTTTGTATGTGTGCATGGGAATAGATGGGGCGAGCACAGGACAAAGAAGGTTGTAAGAAGAACGAGATCAAGATTAGCATGTGGTGATTTCGGGTATAAGAAGTAGAGTTGTTGTCAACCTTTGTATCTAGATCTTGTGTATGTTTTGTTATAAACATTTTCACATAAAGACTTGTATGTATGGCAAGAATAAGAACATTTGAACATATAGATATGTATGTTTGTCAAGAACAAGAGTATGTAAGATCTTGTGGGTTGTATGTCAAGTTCCATGTTTAGTTACTTGATTAGTTCATGGATTTGCATGTTTTCATCTAGATTTTGATGTTAAATTCATGCTATATACGTTTGTCAATGTTTGAGGATCAAAACAGGGACAAAGACATCATTTTTCAGCTGTTTGGAAGACAAATCAGAGGGCCAGGCGCGCCCGCCCAGCCCAGAGGCGCGGCCGCGCCTAACCAAGGCACTTTAAGTGCCTTGGTCCGAGCCCTAGGTGCGCCCGCGCCTAAGGAGGCGCGCCCGCGCGTCAAGGGTTCTCTAAAAAAAAAAAACAAAAATATTTGTCGATCTTTTTGCGATGCGTTTTTGCTTCGCCAAATGTAAGGTTTTGCGTCGCCAAATGTCCTGTATTATTTATTTGATTTTTAAGCAGATTAATATTCTAATTGAATATTTCTTGTTGTTAATCACCCTTTAAGATGAGATTAGCACCCGAGGTCCCCACAATAGGTGGTATCAAAGCGTAAGTTTTGGACTGATTAGAGAGAAGCGAGCGGGGTAGATTTAGTCCTCTTGATTGATTGATTTTGCTTGCATGATTTAATGTTTTAGATTAAATTGATCAAATGATTATGTGTAATGATTTTATAATCATGCCTTATTGCTTTATCAAGTATGTATTATTTGAGAATGAATTAGAACCAGTTTTGGATCAGAACTTGATCTCTAGAGAAGGCATGAAAATGCTAATCAGAGAAGGACTGAAACAGAATGGGTGAGTCTGATATATTGATACATTTGTGTGCTAATCCTTTTGAATATCAGATATGCCTCCTCGTCAAGCGCCGGTTACTAGACAGACATTGGCCGTTCCTCCACCAGAACAGGCATATGTGCCATAGGCCGCAGAAGCTCCTAGACTAGAACAGGGCAGTACATCCAATGATCCAATGGATGTTACAGCAACACCTATGGAGACTTTATTGAAAAGATTTCAATCCTTCAAGCCGCCTACTTTGAAAGGAACCGAGAACTCAGTTGAATGTGAAGGCTGGTTAGAGGATATGAAAATGTTGTTTGATTCCCTAGATTATACAGATGACAAAAGAGTCAGATTGATTGGGCACCAACTACACGAGGTTGTCAAGAGTTGGTGGATAACAACCAAGAGAGCTCTTGAAAATCAAGGTACACCTATCACTTAGAAAGTATTTACAAAAGAATTTTATCAACGTTTCTTTCCAGTGTCGTAAATAAAGGACAAGGGTGCAGAGTTTGGAAATCTGAAACAGGGGAATCTGAATATAGAAGAGTACGTTTCCAAGTTCTCTACGTTGCTAAAGTTTGCTCCACATGTAGCCGGAAGTGAAGAGGCCAAAGCTGATCAGTTCATCAATGGACTGAATCCAGATGTCTTTACCCTTGTGAACTCTGGGAGGCCGAATAACTTTGCTGATGCACTTGATAGAGCAAAGGGAGCGGAGGCTGGTTTGATTAAATAGTGAGGAGCATCATTTGTTGCACAGTCTCAACGACAATCACAACCCCAAGCTCAGTTTCAACAATCATTTCCTAGATTCGAGGGAGGTAGCAGCAGCGGTGGTAAGAAAGATTATCTTAAAGCAAAAGGAAAGCAGTTTAAGAAGTCAGGCAGTGGTTCATCCAGATCTAGTGGGCCAAGACAGAGCAGTGCTGGACAGGGTTTAGGCTACACAGGAATGTATTGCAACAAATGCGGAGGAAGACATCCTAGTGATCAGTGCAGAGGTGTGTCTGGGAATTGCAACATATGCCATCAGCCAGGACATTTTGCCAAGGTGTGTCCACAGCATGGTCTTGTGAGGTCTCAAGGTGCAGGGTCATCACGATTAGTGGCTCAGCCTAAAAGGCAAGCATCTACTGTACACTCCTTCCAGCCACAGCCTCAGCAACAGAATAGAGCAGGAGGTAGTCAAGCAACGAATCAACCTCCAAGACAACAAGCTCGAGTCTTTGCCTTGACTGAAGAGCAGGCTCAGGCAGCACCTGACGACGTTATAGCAGGTAACTGTACTCTCTGTGGTTATCCTGCTTATGTGCTCATAGATACAGGTGCATCCCATACGTTTATATCTGAACAATTTGCTATATTACATGCATTGCCTGTTGAGTCATTATCTGCTGTAGTATCTATATCTTCACCTTTGGGGAGCGGTATAGTATCAGTGAAATCTGTCAGAAATTGTATACTACAGTTTGAAGGTAATGTGATAGAAATAGATTGTATTGTGCTTGGGTTGTCAGACTTTGATTGCATTATCGGAATCGATATTTTAACCAAGTACAGAGCTACCGTAGACTGTTTTCAGAAAGTTGTGAGATTCAGATCAGAAATGGCATAGGAATGGAAATTCTATGGTAAAGGTTCGAGATCTCGAATACCTTTGATATCAGTTCTATCTATGACTAGTTTATTGCAGAAAGGAGCAGAGGGATTCCTTGTTTATGCAGTAGATGTGTTGAAAACTAGCCTAGAATTGGCAGATCTGCCAGGTTAGTGAGTTTGTTGATGTCTTTCCAGATGAAATTCCAGGATTACCTCCAGCTCGGGAGATAGAATTCAGTATTGAATTGATGCCAGGTACGTTACCGATTTCTAAAGCACCTTACAGAATGGCACCAATAGAGATGAAAGAGTTAAAAGACCAACTTGAAGATCTTTTAGCAAAAGGGTACATTAGACCGAGTGTTTCACCCTAGGGCGCTCCGGTTCTATTTGTACGAAATAAAGACGGTTCAATGAGACTTTGCATTGACTACCGGCAATTGAACAAGGCGACGGTAAAGAATAAATATCCATTGCCTAGAATAGATGATTTGTTTGACCAGTTGCAGGGTTCCTCAGTATATTCCAAGATTGATTTAAGGTCCGGATATCATCAGTTAAGAGTTCGGGATGAAGATATATCGAAGACCGCATTCAGAATGAGGTATGGTCATTTTGAGTTCATTGTTATGCCGTTTGGTCTGACGAATGCTCCAGCAGTATTTATGGGTCTTATGAATAGAGTATTTCAGAAATATCTCGATGACTTTGTTATTATCTTTATTGACGATATTCTGATTTATTCTAAGAATATGTGTGATCATGCCGAGCATCTCAGAATTATTTTAAAGACTTTGAGAACAGAAAAGTTGTATGCCAAACTGTCAAAGTGTGAATTCTGGTTGAAGAAAGTGGTCTTCCTTGGGCATATTATATCCGGAGATGGGATTTCTGTTGATCCTAGCAAAATTAAAGCTGTGATCAGTTGGCCTAGACCGAAATCTGTACCAGAGATACGGAGTTTTATGGGCTTAGCAGGTTATTATCGCAGATTTATTAAAGATTTCTCCAGTATTGCCAAGCCTATTACTCAGTTGACTCAGAAGAATGCACCGTATGTCTGGACTGAAGCATGTGAAGCCAGTTTCCTTGAGTTGAAGAAGAAATTGACGAGTGCACCAGTTTTGACTATTCCTTCAGGTACTGGTGATTTTACTGTATATTGTGATGCTTCTCACAGGGGATTAGGTTGTGTGCTTATGCAGCGAGGACATGTCATTGCTTATTCCTCGAGACAGCTGAAACCACACGAAACCAGATATCCTATCCATGACCTGGAACTTGAAGCCATCGTATTTGCATTGAAGATATGGCGACATTATCTATACAGTGAGAAATTTGAGATTTATTTTGATCATAAAAGTTTGAAATATCTATTTTCACAGTCTGAGCTGAATATGAGGCAACGAGTTGGCTAGATTTACTGAAAGATTTTGATTGTGAGATTAAATATTATCCGGGAAAGTCCAATGCAGCTGCAGATGCCTTGAGTAGAAAGGTATGTGCCTTATCCTTATCTACGATAGGTATTACTAAATTGGTAGAAGATTGCTGTATTTCTGGATTGATATTTAAAACAGAAATGAAGTTTATCAGAATTTGTGCACTTCAAGCTGAGCCGGAATTGTTGGTTAGAATTAAAGAAGCACAGAGAAATGATCAAAGTATTCAGAAGTCCGTTGACATGGTCAGATTAGGGCATCAGTCTGAATACAAGGTTAGTGTAGATGGTGTTTTATATGTGAATAACAGACTTGTTGTTCCAGATATTTCAGATTTTAAACAGCTGATATTGAAAGAGGCTCATTGCAGCAGATGCAGTGTTTATCCTGGTGGCAAAAAAATGTACAATGATTTGAAAACTCAGTATTGGTGGAAACAGATTAAATCTGATGTTACAGAGTTTGTATCTCATTGTCTGAATTGTCAGCAGGTAAAGGCCAAATGAAAGAAACCAGGTGGTTTATTGCATAGCTTACCTATTCCAGAATGGAAGTGGGATCATATTTCTATGCATTTTGTAACGAAGCTACCGCGTTCATCCAGAGGTTGTGATGCTGTTTGGGTAGTTATCGACAGATTGACGAAATCAACCTTTTTTATTCCGTACAGAATGACATACAGGCACGACCAGATGACAGAGATTTATGTCAGAGAAGTGGTAAGATTACATGGTGTGCCTAAATCTATCGTTTCAGATCGAGACCCTAGATTTACATCGCACTTTTGGCACATCTTGCAAAAAGCTCTTGGTACTCGATTGCACTTGAGTACTGCGTATCATCCTCAGACTGACGGACAGTCAGAGCGGACTATCCAGACACTCGAGGATATGCTTAGAGCTGTAGTGCTAGATTTTGGCACTAGTTGGAAAGATTCACTACCACTTGTGGAATTCTCGTGCAATAACAGCTACCAGTCTAGTATCGAGATGGCTCCATTTGAAGCATTGTAGGGAAAGAAATGCAGATCTCCTCTTTATTGGGATGATATTTCAGAGACACCTAATATTGGGCCAGATATGATCCGAGAGATGACCGAGAAAGTAAGACTGATTCAGAAAAGAATGATGATAGCACAAGATCGACAAGCCAAGTATGCAAATGTCAGACGCAGGCCTTTGTGTTTTGAACAGGGGGACAGAGTGTTCTTGAAGATCTCACCTTTCAGAGGCACTGTCAGATTTGGCAAGAGAGGGAAGTTATCTCCACGATTTATCGGTCCTTACGAAATTCTCGAGAAGATAGGCAATCTTGCCTATAGACTTGCTCTTCCTCCAGCTCTTTCTGGAATACATGATGTCTTTCATGTTTCTATGCTGCGGAAGTATCAGCCTGATATTTCTCATGTTCTCCAGCCAGATGAAGCAGAATTAGATGAGACTCTGAGTTACTTTGAGAAGCCGATACGGATACTTGATCAGAAAGAAAAACAACTCAGAAACAAGACTATTCCTCTCGTGAATGTTCAGTGGAGTAGACATGGAGTTGAAGAAGCAACTTGGGAAGTCGAATCAGATATGAAACAATGCTTTCCAAACCTATTTCACTGATGTGAGTCTTCTTCAGTATTTCTATTATTTCTTTCTCTTATATGCGTACAGATTGCATGAGATTTCGAGGACGAAATCATATCTTATAGGGGGAGAATTGTAAGGCCCGAGATTATTTAATTTTAATCTGAGAATATTTAATTTGAGATTTTTTGGAGTTTAGATTTAAATTCTAATATTCTTAAATTATTTAGGATTGAAATTGAATTAAAAAGTAGTTTCAAGGGTCAAATTGCAACTAGTGAAGAAGTAAGGGGCCAAAGTACAATTTTCAGATTTTGAGTGGGACACTTGGCTTTTAATTGAGCTTGTACGTGTATATACTTACACATATCAGATTTCAAAAATTTTCTTCAGCCATGAACCGAGAGCTTCCATTTTATTCTTTGAAATTTCATCTTAAATCTTCAATATCTCAAGATTCCTTGATATCGTACTATATAATTTTAATGTAATTAATATAATATTGTTTCTTATAAAAAAAAATAATAATATATGTTTTTTAGCTGTAATTGTTGTAATTAGGTGCATATATGTTGCTTGTTTATGAACACAGCCTACCTATATGTTTTCCTGGCTATGCTTTTAATTTTTTAGCTGATTTTTTGGGCCTCAACTTTTATCCTTGTTTGTATATGCTTTATATATTTTGTATTATTATAATTATAATTAATGAAAATACTAGAAGTTCTTGAAGAATTAGTTAGATCCATTTGCAAAAATGGTTTTTGGTTTATTACATGTTTAATCTTGTGGATATGTTTTCGTAATGAAGGTTGAATGGAGAATGATGAGGACAAAATGTTGGCTGATAAACTGGATGATTCAAAGGGTAATTGTGTTTTTACTATTCTTGTCTTGTTACCCGCAGGTCAATACATATGGTACGTCTTCATAAATTCTCATAAGTTGGTTCTTTCTCTTTATATTTTGGGTTATTTTTATGCTCTTGCTTAATGATTGATCATCATGGTGATGAACACATCAAATAGTTCTATTATTTACCTTAGTTTATGACCTGGTAATTCGATGCAAAGGAAGATCGATGTTCCGTCTTATCTTTATATTCTAGTCTCCTACATATGTTGGCTTTATTTTGTTTCCTATTTGGTTAAGATTGGATTTGTTTCTTAAGTCTCGTTTGGTTTTCAATACTAGACTTTGTAATTAGCATGTTTCGTAAAATCCCATGTTCGAAAAGTGATGAAATTGAGTAACTACTTGGAATTTGATATTTGCAGGTTGAAAAAGATTATTTGCATGATTGAATTAAATAAGTTCAAGAAAAGGTGGAAGAAAGTAGTTGGAGAAGATGAATGTTGGGTAGATCCATTCCAACAACCATTAGAATACGTCATTGTTATTAAATGAACTCTTTATACGTGTCCGAATATATATTCAAAATGTTGTAAATATTATTTTCGAATGTTCAAAAATTGTATATTAAATTTTATTTTTTAATTTTGTATTTTAAATTACTTATAAATTGAAAAATTGTATATTAAATTTTACATTTTTTTTGGTTTTTTTTTTGAAAAAAGACAATTTTTTACTTGTTGTCGTAGGTGTTTAAAATTTTTGTAGAAGATCCTCCAGTTAAAAGTTACGCTAAAAAACGACGGTTAAAAATTGTTTTTTTTTAGTGAAAAGACAACAGTTTTTAACTCTCAAAGACAACAATTTTTAACCGCTAAAAACTGTTATTTTTTTTCTCAAAGACAACAATTTTTTAACTGTTATCTTTGAGTGGGGCCTTTTAAAACAGTTTTAAACCTCCTACGACAACTGGTAAAAAATGTTTTTATGAGGAGTTTTTTTGTAGTGATTGACCGCAACATCGACATCCATTCTCAGCTTATTGATCTGCAGCCTGCTCCAGCACAACGTTTTCATAACTGCACCGGTGATCGAACCGGTCTACCTAAAAAAATGATCCAATCGGTCGAACCGTTTTAAGAGTACGGTCGAACTAGAAAACCGTTTATATAATTGTAACGTCCCAATTTCTCAATCGAAACGTTACTCAAACATACTTACTTAAAGATTTGGTAAAAATAAAAACTTTGCGGAAGCATCATCTTATTTATTAAAATAGCGTATAAAATGTGCACAAAATAAAATAGCATCTAAAAATATTTGCCAAAACATGGCCATCAACTAAAAAAAAAAATTTAAACTTGTTTGTCTCTCATCAAATAAAAGGTTTAAAACATCTTCTATTCTAAAGCATTCACACTCATGCATTGCCCGTTGGACCGACCCCTGCCTCTTCTTCATGTCCGCCCACATAATCATCAATAAAAGCATCCACATCATCATTACCTGCACCATTCAAGTATAGTGAGTCGAAAGACTCAACAAGAGCATGCAGAAAAGGATTTTTTAACTTTAAAAGGAAACATTAACTTAAACTCCCATGCAATAAACATAACTTTAATATAGCCATATCATAAAAATATTTGGGGATATGAAGTATGAGTAGTGTGATAATCGTCATAACGAGTCATTCATAGTTTCCTGTTGATCAGACAAGCGTATGGCATTAAGCCCGCAAACTTTCATTCTTTGGATAGCCGCTCCGGAGCTCATCCCGAAGTGCATACCCCATATAACCATCCCGTGAGCCATGTTTGGATAGCCGCTCCGGAGCTCATCCCGAAGTGCATACCCCATATAATCACCACAAGACGCATAAATCATCAAAATATTTTCCATGCATCATATCATTCATCTTATCATGTCATTTTCATAAATCTCGTACATGCTCATAAAGTTTCTCGTGATGCTACATGCTTAAAATCCGTCAAAACATTTCATGAGAAGTTAACTTTCATGAGAAAATCACATATTCATGCAATACTTAACCTGACTGATCCACGCGAGGCATTCCATCCGTTTCGGACCTTGAAAACTTTAAAATTCTTCATGAAAATTCTTAAAAATAATTAAAATACATTAAAGTATAAAAATCATGATTTTTAGGACTCAAAAGCTCATAAAATGGGATGGGAATTTCGAACTTGCGGCGCGGCCGCGCGCTCAACCAGCGCGGGCGCGCCGTCCACTCGCAAAGTGGGTGCGGGCGCGCTGCGTAAAAGTGCAGGCGCACCTCCTGCTCGCATATTTATGCGACATAGGCGCAGGCGCGCTGCATGGCAGCGCGGGCGCGCCGTCGCATCTCCTTTTTCCAAAAACTGATCTTTTCTGCATTTTTTTTTCAAAACCCACAATGCTTTGGGACGTTTTTCCATTGAAAAAATATCATTCTACAACATCATAAACTCAAAGTAACTTATACCAATGCATCAAACATTTCAAAGATTTTGAATCAAAACCTTCAAAACTACTTTTACCCAAAAATCTGATTTATTGCCTTCAAATCTTTCAAAACTTGATAAAAATGAACCGAAAACCTCAGGAATGCTTCACGTATCACAATCAAGCAACATACTCATAGAAATTTTCATGAAAACATTCATAGATCATCAATCAAATACCTAGGGTTTTACCTTGAAAATAACTATATTCTTGAATTGGTTTAAAAACAGTAAAAACTTGCCTGGATAGATTCGATTGGAAATAACCTGAGCGGTAGGACGATCTAGCCTCGAGCCTTTAAAGAACCCTAGCCTTGATGCAGCGTTTGAGAGAGATTTTGAGGAAGAAAAGTGAGCGTTCAAATGAGAGTTCAGAATAAAATTTCTTAATGCTTTTCTTTTGTGACTAATGGGCTCCAACACGGCCCATTAGTTACATTTAAAATCCTTTAAAATTTTACTCCCCACTCAATAAAATTCACTGCATCCCTTTAATCTTAATTTAACATATTTTTCTTAACTCGATTCAAGGCTAGACTCGTACCTACGACCCAAAATTAATACCAATATGAAAACTTTAAAAAAATATATAAAAAAATAACATAGCAATCACATAATTCCAGGCATCCAATAATTCACATAATTCTACATAACAATTAAATATTCTAAATATCATGCATTAAATCATATAATTAAATCAATTAATCGTGATTAAGCTAGTGAACTTTTTGGACCTTACAACTCTACCCTCCTTAAAAGAATTTCGTCCTCGAAATTCGACTTACCAAACAGTTCAGGATAGCGTGCTCGCATATCTTGTTCTGTTTCTCAAGTAGCTTCTTCAACCAACTGGTTGCTCCATAATACTTTCACTATTGGAATCTCTCTGTTTCTCAACCTACGAACTTGTCTGTCCAAGATTTGTACAGGCATCTCCTCGTAGGACAAGTCTGGCGTCCATTTCACTGGCTCATGGCGGATAACATGAGAAGGATTTGGTGTTGGAAAACTGGCGTTCAGATCAATCACGATTGATACCCGGTGCAGCGGAAGTTTAAAAATTTTATTATGGAACAATTCCATAGTGTGGGTATCAACCGTTTAACGATTAAATTATAAGTGTGTGTAAAATTAAATAACAATTATTAAATTTTACCTTCAATCTCGAAGCGAGATTATTGGACTCCAACAGATTTCTCTGCTCTTGTTGTCTCTCCCAGGAACTGATGAACTCCTTCAATCAGGTCCACGAATGGAGGTTTAATCCCTCTGATAGATTGCACTAGAAAATCTATCAGAAGTTTTCTGCGAAGAGAATAAACGAATTTGATTCGCTATTCCAGACTGCAATTCAAAATCACAGACCGGAATTTCTCAGACAGAGAGAGGGAGGGTGTTCGGCCGAAATATTTGAGAGAGAGGCTAGGGTTTCGAAATTTTTCTCTCAAAATTATGACCTGTTGTGCGTAATTTCTGTACTGCAATAACTTATTTATAATGCAGGCCACTAACACCTTAGGGCCCATTAGTCATAAGTTGAGGCCCGACAAGCAAAGCCCGCATGTTCAGAAATTAATATAAAATTCATCGTGACTCCGATTGATAAACCGATTTTACCAATGTGCACAGAAACCATTTCTGCACATTTTAAAGTCAAGATAAATTTTCCTGAATCCGAATTCAGTGGTTTCCAAAAATGTACATCCCTATGTCATTTTAGGAAATCCTACTCCCTTACTCTTATTTAAGAAGTCCAACTTCTTTATTCATTAAATTTAACTCTTTAAATTTAACTATCTCAACGGGGATTAAAACTCCATTACACTGTGTGACCCTCAATGGTTCAGGGATACAGCTAGCCGTGGGCTCACAACTCCTTGTGACTCGGAACAACGATTTCCGACTTGCCCAACGAATCATGGTAAAGCGCCTAGCAACATCGCCCCATAATTCCCTAGGTATCACTGATAGTGCCTACAAGAACCAGTAGATTTTGGTTAGCGTACAGTACGGTCCCTTCATCCATATATCCCGATCGAATCAACAACCATTGGTATATCGAGAGTCGCTCAAGATTCGATAACTATGCAATACATCTTGAAGATCAAATTAGTGACATCGCATGTGCTACTAAGAAACTATTTCTTAAATCACATCAAGTACTCTGGCCAGAGATTCGTCACACTAATATCTCCTCAGATCGCATAGGATATCCACACTCGCAAGTATGTGGTGAATCCTTGAAAACAATGCATCGACTCCTATATGTGTTGTAACTGTACCCAATCCCGACACCTGATGACCCCCATAGAGTCGGTAAACGAGTCAAAGCACAGTACTAGCATATAGAGTCTCCATGATGTTTCAAGTAGTAAGGACTAATGGTGTACAACCAAAACCGCGGACTATATCCACTCGATAAGTGATAACCACTTGGAAAGTCCGGATAGGGTAGTTCGATCATTCATCATATGAATATCCATTTGCATGCTTCGAACATCTCTATGTTCCCTACCAATGAAACGTGGTACTCTGCATCGCAAATGCTAGTCTCACACTCGAGCGATCCTTATCCTTATTATCGGACGGCTCAATCGACTAGGAACAGTTTAGAATATACAGTGACTATAAGATGTGTTTCATGATAGACATCCCCATGTTCTACCACATCTTACATACACTATAGTATATTCAAGGTCTTTATCAAAACAACAATAGTATATCACAATATAACAATATGAAGAAAGATAAAGTCATTGCCATTAATAAAAGTGTAAATTATATTAAACAAAAGATTGTTTATACAAAGAGTCATCAAAGCCCTTAGCCACAAGTTGGCTCACTGGGCACCCACTCTTTCATTTGGCACATACTTTCTTAGTATAGAGATATGGAAGACATTGTGCACACCCCCCAAGTTGGGTGGTAGTGCTAATCGGTAAGCTCGAGCCCCAATTTTTTCTAGGATCTCAAAAAATTTACCCTTTTTTCCAAATCTCATAACACCTTTCCATGGTGACACCTTTAAAAATACATGGTCGCCTACTTCAAACTTCAAATCTCTACATCGCTGGTCGGCGTAACTTTTCTGTCGACTTTGAGATGTCAACATTCTGTCTCTGATCTTAGCTATTACATCCACCGTTTGAGTCACTATATCTGGTCCCAAAACAGCTCTCTCTCCAACTTCATCCCAGTGCAAGGGAGTTATACACCTTCTCTCATAAAATGCCTCATAAGGAGCCATGCCAATAGTTGCTAGATAACTATTGTTGTAAGTAAACTCCACTAAAGGTAATTTCGATTCCCAATTCCCTCCAAAGTCGATCATACAAGCTCTCAACATGTCTTCGAGTATTTGGATCACTCGTTCTGACTGACCATCTGTCTGAGGGTGGAAAGCTGTACTGAAAGCTAGCTTTGTTCCCAATCCTCTATGTAAACTTCCCCAAAAGTTCGAAGTGAACTTAGGATCCCTGTCAGATACTATCCTCGCTGGAACTCCATGCAATCTGACAATTTCTAGAATGTACAGCTCTGCATACTGATTCATCGAGAAGTTATTCCTGACTGGAATAAAATGAGCTGACTTAGTTAACCTGTCAACTATCACCCAAATCGAGTTCATCCTTCGCGGTGAGACTGGCAATCCTACTACGAAATCCATAGTGACATCTTCCCACTTCCATGTGGGTATTGACAAGGGTTTTAGGAGTCCCGCTAGCCTTTGATGCTCAATTTTTACCTGTTGACAAGTCAAACATTCACTCACAAATTCTACGATGTCCTTCTTCATACCTGGCCACCAATATAAGGATTGCAGATCCTTATACATTTTCGTACTTCCTGGATGAATGGAATATGGAACAGTATCGGCTTCAGTCATCACTTCCACTCTCAATGAGTCTACTGCTGGCACCCACATTCTACCTCGGTTATGAACAATTCCATCTTTGACAGTGTACAATGTACCACCCTTGGCTTCATCTATGTTCCTCCACAACGTCAACTGTTCATCAGAAGCTTGGCCTACTCTGATTCTCTCAAGCAAACTAGGTACTACTGTTAAGGCTGCTAGAGTGCATACCTCCATTGGTTCAAATACCTCCAAACTCATACGTGCAAATTCAGCAATCAACTCCTGCTGCACTGTCAATTGGTTCAATGTTGCAGACTTGCGACTCAAGGCATCTGCTACAACATTAGCCTTACCAGGATGGTAGCTAATGTCATAGACGTAGTCCTTCACTAATTCCAGCCATCGCCTCTGCCTCATATTCAACTCCTTCTAAAAGAAGAAATATTTTAGGCTTTTGTGATCAGTGAAAATCTGACACCTTTCGCCGTACAAGTAGTGTCTCCATAGCTTCAAAGCAAAAACAACTGCCGCCAACTCAAGATCATGAGTCGGGTAATTCCTCTCATGGACCTTCAGCTGTCGAGATGCATACGCTATTACTTTATCATCCTGCATCATCACAGCTCCTAATCCACTCTTAGAAGAATCGGTATAAACCACAAAGAGACCTGTGCCTACAGGAATTGCTAGCACTGGCGCTGAAATCAGTCTTTCCTTCAATTCTGTAAAGCTCTTCTCACATTGTTCTGACCACACAAACTTCACACCTTTTCGAGTTAAGGAAGTTAGTGGTAGGGCTATCTTGGAGAAGTCTTGAATAAATCTCCTGTAGTAGCCTGCTAAATACAAGAAACTTCGTATTTCTGTAGCATTCTTTGGGGCAGCCCAATTACAAACCGCTTCCACCTTCGACGGATCCACCTCAATCCCCTTAGCTGAAACTATATGACCCAAAAATGAAATCTGCTCCAGCCAGAATTCACACTTACTGTACTTAGCATACAGTTGCTTTTCTTTAAAAATTTGCAACACCGTAGCCAAGTGCTGATGATGCTCCTCCCTACTGCGAGAATATATCAATATGTCATCTATGAAGACTATGACAAACTGATCCAAGAAAGGTTGAAACACCTTGTTCATCAAATCCATGAACACAGCTGGTGCATTGGTCAACCCAAACGGCATTACCAAGAACTCATAGTGGCCATAGCGAGTCCTAAATGCTGTTGTAAGGCCCGAGATTATTTAATTTTAATTCGAGAATATTTAATTTGAGAATTTTTTGAGTTTAGATTTAAATTCTAATATTCTTAAATTATTTAGGATTGAAATTGAATTAAAAAGAAGTTTCAAGGGTCAAATTGCAACTAGTGAAGAAGTGAGGGGCCAAAGTGCAATTTTTAGATTTTGAGTGGGACACTTGGCTTTTAATTGAGCTTGTACGTGTATATACTTACACATATCAGATTTCAACAATTTTCTTCAGCCAAGAACCGAGAGCTTCCATTTTATTCTTTGAAATTTCATCTTAAATCTTCAATATGTCAAGATCCGTCCGATCGAATTAAATTTCGGGCATAGTTCCGTGATCCTTGAAAGACGAGCTTTGATTTGGTGTAAGTATCTTTATGATCCAGAATATTTCGAAATTGAGATGATACAGAACTCAGAATTTGATGTTAGATATGTGTTCTTGAGCTTCTATGTTTTGTATTATCGCAATCGGGTCGAAGATTGGATGTCATTTGTATTTCTTGTGAATTTTACAGCATGTATTTCGAAACTATAGCTGCTGATATTCTGGTATATTGATGTATGTTTGCTGGTATATCATGTATATGAAGTTGGTTTGATTGATAGATTGGTTAGATTTCAGTTTTGGTTACCGATTCCGTACCGTTACGCCGTCGGTTTGAAAAATGATCAAGTTGAGTCTAGATTGTTTGAGCTGAGTATTATGTAAGTTCTTGCTGATATAATTAGCTTGCTATGCTCTATTTTCAGATTGGTTTTGAAGGTCATCGAACTCGGGAATTCAACGGCGAAACCGAAATAGCATAGTTCAAGGTTTGCTTTGAAGATAAGCTTCCAAGACTTAGTTTGTTGAGCAGATTTTGATTGAGGTTTTGTTGTGCAGCTAGATCAGATTTGAAGAGCTTTGAAACAAAGTTTGAAAGTTATAAGACAACCTTAGAATAAGGGCTTGTACATTCAAGAGACTTTGCTTGAATGCCCTTCCAAAACCACATACTATGTGTTTATATATCTTGTATTTGCACATTTACTTGCTTGTTTGACCTAGCTTGTTATTAGTTGGCTTTTACTCTTATGCTTCTAGATTTTGATGCATTCATCTTGAGCCAACAACCCTTTGAGATTTGAAATGGAATATTCGCCAAAAGAATATGGACGTTTGGATATATATCAAGGACTTTAGGAGATAGATCAACTCCTATTGTTAGAAACTTGATATAGTATGCTAAAGTCCGGGAAAAGAGCTCAACGCCACCCCAAAGGGAGAGTAGGTGGGAGATTTGTCGTGTTCTTATTCCCCAGGATCCCAAGAACCGATATAGAACTTGATAGCAGATTTTTAAAATCATGCATTGCAATAGATTGGTTTAATGCTTGTTGAGATGTTTATATGAGTATTTCTTTGAACTATATGTTATGCATGATCTAGTCGTTTTATACTGGGATTCAATTCTCACCGGAAATATCCGGCTATTTCTATGTTTGTATGTGTGCATGGGAATAGATGGGGCGAGCACAGGACAAAGAAGGTTGTAAGAAGAACGAGATCAAGATTAGCATGTGGTGATTTCGGGTATAAGAAGTAGAGTTGTTGTCAACCTTTGTATCTAGATCTTGTGTATGTTTTGTTATAAACATTTTCACATAAAGACTTGTATGTATGGCAAGAATAAGAACATTTGAACATATAGATATGTATGTTTGTCAAGAACAAGAGTATGTAAGATCTTGTGGGTTGTATGTCAAGTTCCATGTTTAGTTACTTGATTAGTTCATAGATTTGCATGTTTTCATCTAGATTTTGATGTTAAATTCATGCTATATACGTTTGTCAATGTTTGAGGATCAAAACAGGGACAAAGACATCATTTTTCAGCTGTTTGGAAGGCAAATCAGAGGGCCAGGCGCGCCCGCCCAGCCCAGAGGCGCGGCCGCGCCTAACCAAGGCACTTTGGGTGCCTTGGTCCGAGCCCTAGGTGCGCCCGCGCCTAAGGAGGCGCGCCCGCGCGTCAAGGGTTCTCTAAAAAAAAAAACAAAAATATTTGTCGATATTTTCGCGATGCGTTTTTGCTTCGCCAAATATAAGGTTTTGCGTCGCCAAATGTCCTGTATTATTTATTTGATTTTTAAGCAGATTAATATTCTAATTGAATATTTCTTGTTGTTAATCACCCTTTAAGATGAGATTAGCACCCGAGGTCCCCACAATAGGTGGTATCAAAGCGTAAGTTCTGGACTGATTAGAGAGAAGCGAGCGGGGTAGATTTAGTCCTCTTGATTGATTGATTTTGATTGCATGATTTAATGTTTTAGATTAAATTGATCACATGATTATGTGTATTGATTTTATAATCATGCCTTATTGCTTTATCAAGTATGTATTATTTGAGAATGAATTAGAACCAGTTTTGGATCAGAACTTGATCTCTAGAGAAGGCATGAAAATGCTAATCAGAGAAGGACTGAAACAGAATGGGTAAGTCTGATATATTGATACATTTGTGTGCTAATCCTTTTGAATATCAGATATGCCTCCTCGTCAAGCGCCGGTTACTAGACAGACATTGGCCGTTCCTCCACCAGAACAGGCAGATGTGCCATAGGCCGCAGAAGCTCCTAGACTAGAACAGGGCAGTACATCCAATGATCCAATGGATGTTACAGCAACACCTATGGAGACTTTATTGAAAAGATTTCAATCCTTCAAGCCGCCTACTTTGAAAGGAACCGAGAACTCAGTTGAATGTGAAGGCTGGTTAGAGGATATGAAAATGTTGTTTGATTCCCTAGATTATACAGATGACAAAAGAGTCAGATTGATTGGGCACCAACTACACGAGGTTGTCAAGAGTTGGTGGATAACAACCAAGAGAGCTCTTGAAAATCAAGGTACACCTATCACTTAGAAAGTATTTACAAAAGAATTTTATCAACGTTTCTTTCCAGTGTCGTAAATAAAGGACAAGGGTGCAGAGTTTGCAAATCTGAAACAGGGGAATCTGAATATAGAAGTGTGACGCCCGGGGCTGAAGAGGCAGGGAGTGATCGCCGGTGCCAAGAGGTTGCACGGACAATGAGCGGCTCCTGAAAGGCTTCTAGGCGGAGGGAGACATGAATGAAGCGATCCTGCCGGAATGAGAGGGGATTCTGAGACTGTGTAGGTATGGGACTGCATAGTTGAGGAGAGCTTAAAAGATTTCATATGTACTACTCATATCAAGAAGGTGCATCTTCTTTTCGGAAGCTCATCACATAAGAACTCCAAAGTTAAGCGTGCTTGACTTGGGGCAATTATAGGATGGGTGACCCCCTGGGAAGTTTCTCAGGGTGCGTGTGAGTGAGGACATAAGCACGCTGAAAAGACCCGTCTTGATACAGTGGATCGTTACAAATGGTATCAGAGCCGACCTCTCTTAGTACGGTATGGTTCGGGGACGAACCAAGCGGAAGCTGGTGGGCATGTGACGCCCGGGGCTGAAGAGGCAGGGAGTGATCGCCGGTGCCAAGAGGTTGCACGGACAATGAGCGGCTCCTGGTAGGCTTCTAGGCGGAGGGAGACATGAATGAACCGATCCCATGCCGGAATGAGAGGGATTCTGAGACTGTGTAGGTATGGGACTACATGGTTGAGGAGGGCTTAAAAAGATTTCATATGTACTATTCATATCAAGAAGGTGCATCTTCTTTTCGGGAGCTCATCACATAAGAACTCCAAAGTTAAGCGTGCTCGACTTGGGGAAATTATAGGATGGGTGACCCCCTGGGAAGTTTCTCAGGGTGCGTGTGAGTGAGGACATAAGCACGCTGAAAAGACTAGTCTTGATACAGTGGGTCGTTACACATGATATACCAGCAAACATACATCAATATACCATCATATCAGCAGCTATAGTTTCGAAATACATGCTGTAAAATTCACAAGAAATACAAACGGCATCCAATCTTCGACCCGATTGCGATAATACAACACATAGAAGCTCAAGAACACATATCTAACATCAAATTCTGAGTTCTGTATCATCTCAATTTCGAAATATTCTGGATCATAAAGATACTTACACCAAATCGAAGCTTGTCTTTCAAGGATCACGGAACTATGCCCGGAATTTAATTCGATCAGACGGATCTTGAGATATTGAAGATTTAAGATGAAATTTCAAAGAATAAAATGGAAGCTCTCGGTTCTTGGCTGAAGAAAATTGTTGAAATCTGATATGTGCAAGTATATACACGTACAAGCTCAATTAAAAGCCAAGTGTCCCACTCAAAATCTGAAAATTGCACTTTGGCCCCTCACTTCTTCACTAGTTGCAATTTGACCCTTGAAACTTCTTTTTAATTCAATTTCAATCCTAAATAATTTAAGAATATTAGAATTTAAATCTAAACTCCAAAAATTCTCAAATTAAATATTCTCAAATTAAAATTAAATAATCTCGGGCCTTACAATTCTTCCCCTCTAAGATATGATTTCGTCCTCGAAATCTCATGCAATCTGTACGCATATAAGAGAAAGAAATAACAAAAATACTGAAGAAGACTCACATCAGTGAAATAGGTCTGGAAAGCGTTGTCTCATATCTGATTCGACTTCCCAAGTTGCTTCTTCAACTCCATGTCTACTCCACTGAACTTTCATGAGAGGAATAGTCTTGTTTCTGAGTTGTTTGTCTTTCTGATCAAGTATCTGTATCGGCTTCTCAAAGTAACTCAGAGTCTCATCTAATTCTGCTTCATCTGGCTGGAGAACATGAGAAATATCAGGCTAATACTTCCGCAACATAGAAACATGAAAGACATCATGTATTCCAGAAAGAGCTGGACTTCCCAAGTTGCTTCTTCAACTCCATGTCTACTCCACTGAACTTTCATGAGAGGAATAGTCTTGTTTCTGAGTTGTTTGTCTTTCTGATCAAGTATCTGTATCGGCTTCTCAAAGTAACTCAGAGTCTCATCTAATTCTGCTTCATCTGGCTGGAGAACATGAGAAATATCAGGCTGATACTTCTGCAGCATAACTAGGTTGACATGCTGATTCGACTTCTAAACGAGTCTCACTTCTATCTCTTGCTCTGGACGCTAACTAGGTCTATGCTGACTTGATTCTGCCCTTCCTGTTGCCAAGTACACATACAAAACAAAGCTACAGCCGGATAACCGGCGAGAATGATAATCCCAGTAAAAGCAACATATCAAGTAATACAACAATAAACATGCTTCCAAGACAACAACAAATACAATAACAACGTAATGAAATGTATGTCTTTAAACCAGGATATCAAATCTGATAACAAAGGATTGATGTTGTGCTTTTGGGATCCCGAGGATGAGATCACGTGACGACTCACCGAATCTCCCAATCGAGGTGGTGCCACATATCCCACTCCTATAGACTTTGAGCAACTATAATAAGTATGCTAGCACTAGGCGCAACGACTACGTCCTAGGCCACTCGAATATAGCTCCCAAACGTCTAACAAAAGGCTGTTCTGCCCATCGAAACAATAGTGCTGGCTCAATATGAATGCATATGGAAACAAAAGGAACTTAGCCATATAATTCATTCAAATAATCAACAAAATACAGGTTCCATAAACTAGAACCAGGATCAATGCAATATGCGATTTCAAGGGAAACTCGAGAACCAACTGTCCCGAGTATGCTATCCCTCTACAAAGACTGCTTTTACCTTTCAATGCCATAGATCCAACTCCGGACAAGCTACAACAAAAGATTGTATCAACAACTAGACAACCTAAACAACAAACAACGGTTCAAGGAAATCTCTTTACCGTTCTTCATCCAACTCTCGACGAACAATGCTGCTAACACAGGGCTCGACACACTCCAACGAATCTGTACGAATACAAGAGTTGATCAACAACCACAATCACTCACAAGACAAGGCTTCAATCAATACAAAAACGATTCGAAAATCCAAAACTCAAACCGATGGCATAACGGCTATAAACTGAATAAACCGGAAACGCAGAAAGCAGATCAATACTGATATAACCTCATACCAATGCCCAAAACAACAATAACAAAGCAAACCCATCAATCTCAAAATCCACATTTTCGAAAATGGCTTCCAAAAATCATAACAAATCCGAACGTCGTTCTAATTCAAAACCGACAGATAATAAACGATCAGAACTCTGTCTAGAACAACATACTCGAATCTAGAACGATTCTAACAACATCCAAAAACTAGAATGTATCCGATCGTAGAAAAACTTACGATATAACGGAGCTCTCACTGCAGTGATCACTAATCTGCCTTCAGAAATAATTTCTAACGGACGGATCGACCGGAAACCGAGATTGGAAAAGCTTGAAAGGCGTTTCCCCAAGCTTCAATGGTGCTTCACGATTTGGGGAGGAAGGTGAGTCTTCCCAATTAAAAATCTAAGTGTAGATATTATATAAAATCCACAATTTGCGTTTTAGTCCCTGAAAAATCCAATTTTTGCAAAAAGGACCCTGATCAAAATCAAGTCGGCTCTAGAACTCTGAAATCTCCGATTAACTCAAATAAACTCATTTAAGATAAAAATGGGGTGTTACAACCGCTTACTACACGTCTCTTTTGGTAGGGGAGCTGGGATGTTTCCCAGCCGCTTACTACACGTCTATGACAAGTGAGTGAGGCATCCCCCAGAGGCATCCCCCAACCCACATTGCCTTGTCCAGTGACAATCAACTCACTTTGTTCAAAAATATTTTTCTTTCCTTCTTTGACTTGACTCAAAATACTTTGCATGCAAGAATTGAAGCGACTTCCTTTGAAAATATTGCTTGGCTCAAAGACGATGCTCACGCACACAAATATGCAACTTTAAGAACCTCAACTCAACTCAAAAATGTGGGTTCAAGGTGTGTAAGACCCGAAAATATTAAATTCTTAATTATGGGATTTGAGAATGAAATTCTATATTATGGGCTAATATTGATTTGAGAAGTTATGGGACTGATAGATTTAATTTCCTAACAAAAAATATTTAATTTGAGAATTTACGGATTTTGAGAATTAAATTCCGAGAATTCTTAAATTAAAAGAATAAATATTCGATTTGAATATTTATGGAATTTAAGATTAAATTCCATGTTTTGGGAATTAAATAAGATTGATTTTGACGATGAAACCCGATCAGAGACTGAGTTGAAAATATCGAAGTTTCATGGGCTGAAGTGCAAAAGGCCGGGATTATTGATTTAATTCAAATTTATTTAATTTTAATCCGAGTATATTTAATTTGGGAATATTTAGAGTTTCGATTTTAAATTCTAATATTCTTAAATTATTTTGGATTGAAATTGAATTAAAATAAAGGCCGAGGACTGAATTGCAATTAATGAAGACTTGAGGGGTTAAATTGAAAATATTCAATACATATCTGATTTTAATCAGATTTATCAGCATGAATACGTGTGTGTTGAATATTGTTTTCAGACTTTTGAGAACAGAGCTCGAAACCCTTTCAATTGCATTTGATTTCCGATTTTCAAAACGTCGTAACTTTTGATCTGCTCGTCAGATTTCAATTCCGAAAGATGTTCTGAAATCCTTGCGATGAGTAAGTCTACTTGATGTATGTTTTGAATTACTTCGGCAAGTTTTGAATATTGAAATTCGATAGATATCAGATTTTGATAATATGATTTTGTTATTCAGCGTTTATGCGATACGATATCGAAACTGAATCGAATATTGATTATTGAATGAACTTGAAATGAATTCTAGCATGTAAGTCGATGATTATAGCTGATGGTATGATTAGTATGATGAGATTATAGTGATATATCACACGGTCATGCAGTTAAAGAAGTTAGCTTCGAATTCGATATTTTGTCGGTTACCGATTTTTAATCGCTATGCCGTAGATTCGTGTTTTTGGACCGTTTTGATAGCCTATGACTGAGATAAGACATTCTTTGAAATGTTATTGATGATATAGCATTTTTATTTCTCAGTTTTAGATGAGTTTCGAAGGCTAACGACTCACGACTCCGAGTTGTACCGAATAAGAAGAAGTTGAGTTTTGAAATGATTTTGAATGAAGTTAGATTGATGATTTTGAATTGAATTTGGAATGATTGAATAGAATGAAGATTGATATGAATGTTTTGATGCTATGTTTTGGATTTGAAGTGTTCAAAATAGAAGAAATACGAAGGTATAATGACGACATCGAGAGTTAGGGACTTTGAAACTCAAGATCGATTCTTCTTGAGTTATCCCGCCAAAATCACATACGTATTTATTGCTTTGATTTGATTTTGATGTTGTCGATCCATCCCAGGTAGTAGATCTTTGATTTGAGTCGATATGATTATGATATGATATGATATACGAATTGATTCTATTCCCAAGGTTTGAGGCGGCCTTATTTTCAAGTCTGAAACGACTTCGATAGATGGATATCCATGTCAAGATCAGTTATGAATCTTGATGGCAACGAAGTGAAATGAATCAATTCTCGATCGATCGAAAGAAGCGTTATTTACTCTATTGTTGAGTCGATTAAATAGAGTCGATATGATTTATTTAACGCTTTTGATATGTTGGTTATACTGAGATGATTTTTCACCGGAGTTTATCCGGCTGTTGTTTTGTTTTGTATGTGTGCATGACAACAGGTGGGGCAGGAGCTAGTCTGAGAGGACATTGATAGCTCGGGAGCGAGACTTAGCAAGTGAGGACTCGGGTTTAAGATGAACTATGATAGATGTAAAACATCAACATGTGAGAACTAGTATGAATTGAAACACACTTGTGAGATCTTGTATAGTTCCAACTTTAACATTTATTGAATGATTCGTTTAATGTAATAATCGTATGAATTGATGCTTGAACCTTTATACATGTTGATATGCATGTTTGAGATTTTATAAACCATGATTCATGTTGATCTTTGGTGATTGGAATTGAATGCTCGGAATTGACAGCAACAAAATCTACTCTGTCATGTTTCTGGGATGCAGCCCGCTCGATCGGGTGAAAGTTACCAATCGAGCGGGGCCTTGAAAAGCTGGAACCCGAGAGTTTGATGTTATAGCTCGCTCGATCGGCTGATTTTGCCCGATCGAGCGAGGCTCTGAATTTTTTTAAAAAAAAAAAATTTTCTGCTCTTGATTTATTATTCTTTAATTGTTTGATTAATTGTTTAATTAATCATTAGTTGCCCTAAAAAGAGATTAGTAACCCGAGGTCCCCACAACAGGTGGTATCAGAGCGTAGGTTCTGGACTGAGATAGAAGCTGAGCGGGGTAGAGTGAGTCACATGCATTTATAGTATTGCATGATTATGCAGTATTTGATTCGATGATTTAATAAATTGCATGTGCTCTTGATCTACCTTTGAAATTGAATTGATTAATTTACTGATTTGTAAATTTTCGAATTCTTATCGATGTTATTATAAGAATTTCCCCGGGTGAGGTAAGCACCCAGAATAGAAGAGAACAGTGTTCTTTGGGTGATGTAAGCACCCCAGATTGACAGCATAGTATGGCCAGACTGAACAGAATGGTATGGTCAGACCGAACAGAATTGTATGGCTCAGCTGAACGAAGTATTTCCAATGAAACAGAACAGTACATCAGCGAAGAAATAGATATTATTGTAGGTAGAAGTTGGTTTGAAGAACTTGATCAGTTGTTCACATTTGTTTTGAAGTTACAGATGAATATAGTATTTGATTGATTTAATACCAACTTCGAAACCTAGCAATCAGCTGATGAATTTTGATGAAGAAATGATAAGAGGGCAGAGGTATATTGATTTTTGGTAAGTGCTTAGAACAGAACTTTGTTTATAGTTCTTTGCCACAACAGATAGAAATGAAAGAAAAATATACCCTCTAGAAGCTGAATAGTTTAAATTTTGAGTAATGCCTTACTAGAATTTTCAAGCCTATTACGATCCTTTGAATTGTAAAGGATGATGAAGCTCACGATTGAAGTATGGCTTGAATTTGAAGAATATGTTTGATTAACTGTTGACGATTGACATATTGTGTAAGGCCCGGGATTATTTAATTTTAATCCGAAAATATTTAATTTGAGAATTTTTGGAGTTTAGATTTAAATTCTAATATTCTTAAATTATTTAGGATTGAAATTGAATTAAAAAGAAGTTTCAAGGGTCAAATTGCAACTAGTGAAGAAGTGAGGGGCCAAAGTGCAATTTTTAGATTTTGAGTGGGACACTTGGCTTTTAATTGAGCTTGTACGTGCATATACTTACACATATCAGATTTCAACAATTTTCTTCAGCCAAGAACCGAGAGCTTCCATTTTATTCTTTGAAATTTCATCTTAAATCTTCAATATCTCAAGATCCATCTGATCGAATTAAATTCCGGGCATAGTTCCGTGATCCTTGAAAGACGAGCTTCGATTTGGTGTAAGTATCTTTATGATCCAGCATATTTCGAAATTGAGATGATACAGAACTCAGAATTTGATGTTAGATATGTGTTCTTGAGCTTCTATGTGTTGTATTATCACAATCGGGTCGAAGATTGGATGCCGTTTGTATTTCTTGTGAATTTTACAGCATGTATTTCGAAACTATAGCTGCTGATATGCTGGTATATTGATGTATGTTTGCTGGTATATCATGTATATGAAGTTGGTTTGATTGATAGATTGGTTAGATTTTAGTCTTGGTTACCGATTTCGTACCGTTACGCCGTCGGTTTGAAAAATGATCAAGTTAAGTCTAGATTGTTTGAGCTGAGTATTATGTAAGTTCTTGCTGATATAATTAGCTTGATATGCTCTATTTTCAGATTGGTTTTGAAGGTCATCGAACTCGGGAATTCAACGGCGAAACCGGAATAGCATAGTTCAAGGTTTGCTTTGAAGATTAGCTTCCAAGACTTAGTTTGTTGAACAGATTTTGATTGAGGTTTTGTTGTGCAACTAGATCAGATTTGAAGATCTTTGAAACCAAGTTTGAAAGGTATAAGACAACCTTAGAATAAGGGCTTTGAATATTCAAGAGGTTTCCTTGAATGCCCTTTTCAAAACCACATACTATGTGCTTAGATGTGTTGTATTTGCACACTTACTTGCTTGTTTGATTTAACTTGTTATTAGTTGGCTTTTAGTCTTATGCTTCTAGATTTTGATGCATTCATATTGAGCCAACAATCCTTGCAATTTTAATGGTAGATTCGCCAAAAGAATTTGGACGTTTGGATATATATCGAGGAGCATAGGAGATAGATCGACTCCTATTGCTAGAAACCCGATATAGTGTTTCAAAGTCCAGGAAAAGAGTTCAACGCCACCCCGAAAGGGAGAGTAGGTGGGAGATTTGTTGTGTTCTTCTTCCCCGGGATCCCAAGAACCGATATAGAACTTGATAGCAAATTTTTAAATCATGCATTGCACTAGCTTGGTTTAACTCTTGTTGAGATGTTTATGTGAGTATTTCTTTAAACTCTATGATATGCATGATATAGTTGTTTTATACTGGGATTCAATTCTCACCGGAGATATCCGGCTATTTCTATGTTTGTATGTGTGCATGGGAATAGATGGGGCGAGCACTGGACAAAGAAGGTTGTAAGAAGAACGAGAGCAAGAGTAGCATGTGGTGAACTCGGGTTTATGCAGTAGAGTTGATGTCAACCTTTGTATTTAGATCTTGTCTATGTTTTGTTATAAACACTTGCATATAAAAACTTGTATGAATGGAAAGAATAAGAACATTTGAGCATATAGATATGTATGTTGTCAAGAACAAGAGTATGTAAGATCTTATGGTTGTATGTCAAGTTCCTTGTTTAGTTACTTGGTTAGTTCATGGATTTGCATGTTTTCATCTAGATTTTGATGTTAAATTCATGCTATATATGTTTGTCAATGTATGAGGATCAAAACAGGGACAAAGACATCATTTTTCAACTGTTTGGAAGGCAAATCAGTGGGCCAGGCGCGCCCGCCCAGCCCAGAGGCGCGGCCGCGCCTAACCAAGGCACTTTGGGTGCCTTGGTCCGAGCCCTAGGCGCGCCCGCGCCTAAGGAGGCATGCCCGCGCGTCAAGGGTTATCTAAAAAAAAAAAAAATTCGATCTTTTCACGACGCATTTTTGCGTCGCCAAATGTAAGGTTTTGCGTCGCCAAATGTCCTGTATTATTTATTTGATTTTTAAGCAGATTAATATTCTAATTGAATATCTCTTGTTATTAATCGCCCTATAAGATGAGATTAGCACCCGAGGTCCCCACATATTGTATGAATGACATAGCCTTGTCGAATAGAACTGAAGTTGAACGACAAGGCAGAATGAATGAAATTGTAGATATGCTACAGTGTGTAAGATAAACACAACTTTAGTTACAATTTCTAATTCCAAAGCAGATAGGAAGTTAATTCTCTAACTCTAGCGAACCGAAACAGATTAGTCTAGTTCTGAATACATAAGATGTTAGAGATTATTGCACTCATTGTGGAGGAAGATATTCTACCAATCAGTGTAATGACAGTTTAGGCAGATATGCAAGAATCTGTTCGAAGAAACATAGATTTTAAGAAGATTCAAAATGAAAAACAGTTCCAGAAGTGTACAGAGGATCAGAATGAAATTGCACCTGAGAATGAACTTTCAGGTAACAGATTTATTTTGTTTTGACCTGTTTATTATTGGTGCAATAGATATATGATAGCTGAAAGCTTATTATAAGATCACCTCTGTATCAGAAAAGAGAATTTTTGAATTGAGTTGAAGAATGAAACTATTACTTCGATGAAATGAAATTGAACATGATGTTGTTCATATGTGAAAGATTTGGTTATGATGCATGATAGATGATGATACTGTAACCAAGTACTGATTAGTGATAGTTTCAGATTATTGAATCACTTGATTTTGTGATTTAACCAATCAGTATGCTTTATGTTATACGAAGTACATGTTACCTGAATATCTGAGTTGATTGGAAGCATGTATTCCGTGAAAATGAAGTAGAATTGATTCTTGATCAGAACTCGAGTTATTGAGGAGAAGTATGAATAGTCTGATCAAAGGAGAACTGAAATAGAATTGATGAATAGAAGAAACGATTGAATTAGATCAACAAGAACATGATGTGCATATGAATATGATGATAGTGATGGAATCTCGAATTAAGATTCTTTGATTTTGGTTAAGTGTATATGATGTTCGATTACGGAAATGTTCCGAAATAAGTTATTCTATGCACTAGATATGTTCAAGATCTAAACCAGTATTGGTAGTTATGCCAATGAGTAGAGATTATAGATATGTTCCAGTAAGATTGTCGACTGTAGTTTAAGTTGTGAACTGGAATTGAATAGCGAATTGATGAGTTTATGACTTGAATACGGGTTTAGAGGTTATAAGCTAGATGATAGTATGAAAATCAGTTGCAATTGAGTCTTTTCTTTAATTATGCTGAATCGATACATTAATGGAGATATGATTCTTGAAATATTTGATATTGAGTATTCATGGCGCCTGAATTATTCACTCATTCGGAGTTATGAGATGCAAGTGAGTTGTTTTCACTATGCAGAGTTTGTTATCCAGAAGTTTTGATTTTTGGATGACCTTGATTGAGGGATTTTCTCAATCTTGATTTATTTCTTTTGATTTTGAGAATTATTGATCATTTGATGATATTTCAGCGTATTTTAAGATTGTTGGCTCGTAACTGATAGAAGAATTTGAATATGATCCATGATGTTTGGGTTAGATGATATGAATTGTCGGTATTTGGAGATAGAAATGAGGAATGAAATAGGCATCTGATGAATTGATTCCAGATTTCTGTGTATTATGGTTTGAATATTCAGACGAATATATCACCAATCAGAATGATTATCGATTGGAGGTAAGCCAAAACTGTTCAGAATATGAAAGAAACACAAAAAGTACACTGAAGCAATGAGAATTCAGTAAAGAATGCCAGATTGAGATATGAATTGAAGCCTCAGATCAGAATGAATGAATTCTATTATGATTGATTATCTAATTGTGCTTGATATTTCCGAAAAAAAAAATCAGATTTTGAAGAAAATGCACAACAATGAATTTAAGATTCTTTCAATAATTGTTTTATCAGAAGATAAAACAAAGAGAAGTAACAGAATTAGTACGTTTTCGAAGTTAAACGTATAGAGAGTTTCTGATGAAGTTGAAAATCGTTGACCAGATGAGTTCAGTGATAGTTTAGAAACTCCAGAAATTGAAATGAAATTATGATTTGAAAGAATATTTTGCGAAACTACCATGATGAAACAGTATAGATGAGGTAAACAGGTGGTAGTTATGAACAGATTTATTGAAATTACTGTATACGATGATCTGTCTGTATGATCAAATCACTGAATTGTGATTAGATTCGTTGCAATAAGAACAGTAAGCCACGAAATAATGTTTCAGATTGAAACATTGGGTTTACTATTAAATTGTAATACAGATAATCAGAAGACTTTGAGTACTTTTTGAGGTAAAGGTACAACATATTATTCTTGAATTGGAAGAATAGTCAGAGAAGATGAATCGAATTTCGAGAATGAACTTTACTTGATATGTGTTGTGAAATTTCCTCGCAAGTGTACGAGTGTCAAGTTTTAATATAGTGAATAATTCAGATATCGATCCCACAGGGAGTAAAATTAAAATATTTAGTACTTGTAATTAAAATAGTCTAAATTTTATCTAGAAAATCAAACTTTGAGAATTTTGCAATAAAATAAATAATCAGATGATTTAAAATCACGCACACAACTTTCAGATTAAAAATCAATCAGAGAAAAATGGTCTAGTGGTATAGACTTCACCTGGTTTCAACAACAATCAATCCTAATTAATTAATCTTCATGAATTCCAATCGATTAATAGCCAAGAACACTTACGTATATTATTTCCCTCTCCCGAGCAACAAATAATGTTTATCAACTACAATTAAATTTCAATATCCCTATTAAGAATTTATCGTAGTGATCTATCACAAACCAATGTTCTTTTTTTAAAAGCTCTGTTAAAATCATACACTCTCCCGAGCTGTATAAATAATTAGCAGTGTATTTTCTAATGTCCTATTCAAAATCCCCTCTCCCGAGCAATGATTTCAAATAAATATAACAAATCAATTATTGATCAGATAATTGAAACGAAAATCAATTCTAGAAAAAACAATTAATCTAGAAGAAACTCAATTCAATAAAATCAAAAATTCATGAAAGCGTCTACACCAGGTTCCATCCGACCTCTAGACTATAAAAATTAGTTCATAATAAAATTCTGAAAACAATAAATAATAAATCCAAACTTGTTCAGAATTAAATAAAAGATAAGAAATAAATCCGTCGTCGATGCCGTGTCCGGACTATCAAACTCCGTCTTCGTTGTTCAAGTTAAGCTTCAGAAATCTTCTCAGCAAATCACGATCAATTCTCTGATGTGCGTGTAAAATATTGTGGGGGCTCCCCCCAAGTTGTCTGACAAAGAATCTCTTTTATATCTCTCAACAAAAGCCCACAAAAACAAGACCATAAAAATTATCCGAAATAATAAAACTTTCCAAACAGCTACAGAGAGCGCTCTAAGAACGGCGCGGGCGCGCCTTCAACTCGAATTTTCAAATCTTCAATTATGCGCGTTAGCTTTTCTTCCTCTCCTCATTAGCGCTAAATAAAGCGCTGACTTTTAAAGCCCAATAAGAAACCCAACACTGTTCATTCTTTCTCTTCTTATCTTCTGTACGTTTCTTCTATTTTCTTCTCAGCTTTCTCAATTCTTTTCTCTTTAATTTATTTCTCCAAATAAATTCAATAATTATTCTTTTCTCCACAAAATTCCATAATTCACTGTAAACACAAAAACAACAAAATACCCACATAAATCTGCTCGAAACAAATATTTAACAATTAAATCATATATAAATTAAGTGTATAAAATACACTTATCAAATACCCCCAAACTTAGACTTTTGCTAGTCCCTAGAAAAATTATTATATTCCAAAAACTCATTCTCTCAAAAACCAACAAGAATAGTCAAGAAATATTATGGAGCAATATCATAAACAACGATTTCAAAAATATCAAATCCAATCATATCCAACCTACTAACACTTAAAAGTTTCAGCCAGAACAAAATAACCGCATAAACTCACAATCTCCGCAACTCACGTTTCAAAACACCTTCATCCGAATTCAATTCAAACATTCATAGATCATGAGGTTTTTTCAAGGTAGCAATAGGATCAAAAATAGGATATAAATCAAAAACAATCACAAATAGGTAAATGCAACGAATAAACGTGTAAGTGTTTAGATCAAAATTCATAATCATTAAAAGCATCAATCAACAGTCCATAGGCTAAATTCTCGCAACTCTTCTCCACTATTATATTGGGCAACTGAGACTCGGTCACTAGGACTTATTCAGCTTATAATGTAAGACCTGGCTCATGGTTACAAACGAAGGATAAGAATTCAAATTAAGGAGTAATTCATATTCATGCTCTAATTCTAATTTCAACTCCTTTTCTTTCACAATTCACTTCTATTTCAATTCACTTCATTGATTTTTCAACTTTTTCACGTTCTCTTCTTTTTCACAACTTTTTTCTCTTTTTCCCAACAATTTCAACTTTTTTTTTTCTACTACCTCTTTTCATCTTTTCAATTCATCCACCACACCAATCCTTTTTCTCACAAATAAAACTAGGAGCATAAACATTTTAGCATTCAAATTACTCCCTTAAAGGTAGGAAATAGTGTATAGGCTATTCAGGTAGTCAATGTAGGACCTTGAAATAATGACGAATGGGGGTTTAATCACACGTTTACACGCATGCCATTCGATTTTCAATAAAGTTCAACAAGGTACTAGGGATAACATATTAATAGGTAGCTTGAAAGGCTCAAACGAATTCAGAAAAATTGTCTAAATCATTCCTAATCTCAGTTTTGCCCGTATTTCGCCTCGAAGAGTGTTCGAACTAGTTCTAGACAAGTCTCAATCCACAATTAAATCATACAAATCTCAATCAGTGCAGAAAAAATAATCATCAGCAGTTAACGATGATTTTCACAAAAAATTCAGATTTTCTCGTACCTCAATGTACTAATATACAAGTTTAGGCTCAAATAGGCATCTAAAGATAAATTCAATGAAAATTAGGCCCAAAAATTTCAAACAATGCCTCAATCATATCTATGTCTGTATATCTCAAAAATCAGATTCAAGTATTAATCACAGAGTATATAGGAAATTGTTCATCTAATTGGTTCCATATTTTCAAAAATATTTGTCAGATAGGTAGACAATCATGGATTTCAGTTATAGCACAAAAATATTTTTCATTAGCCATGCATCCATTATTTCTCAACTTCTTTTAAATTCAACTCAACTCAACCAAAAACAACTAAACTCAACAAAAATTTTATCTATGAAATTCAAAACTCAACTTTCAACCAAACAACTAAATCAAACATTGATTCACCCTCCCAAACTTAATGTAATCATTGTCCCTAATGATTAAAAACAATAAAAAGAACAAGGAACTCATACCTTCGACACCGAGCATTAGGACTCGGCGTCATCATCATCATCTCCATGGAAAGAAGGTGTAGCAGCAGCAGTATCATCCGAAGACCACTGCGGAGGAGCTGGATAAGGCACAACAGTGGGCGGATAATTCTGGGCGAGAGCGGCAGTGAAGTCATGCATATATGTCATATGTGCTCGCATCATCTTCCACTGCTTCTTTATCTGAGTAAGCACGGCCGTAGAATCATCACGAGTAGAATACTCAGTGGCCGGATGCGTTGGTAGTGACATAGGTCCTTCCAAATGGGAAGGTGCTGGCTCAAAGTGTGGTAGTGGCTCCGAGGGTTGCGGTGGTTCAGCTGCCTGTTCAGAAGTACTGGCTGCTTTCTTCTTCTTGTCCCGTATCAATGCACCAGTAATTCTTATAGGACCTCGAATTGGAAGAATCTGCTCCGTATCATCCCACACAACACCAGCTAACCGATAAAGTTGAGTAATCAAAGACGAGTGGGGTAAACTGATAGTCGAGGAACCCCTAACTGTAGCAATAATAGACTCCTGAATCACCCTCCCAGTATCAACAGATTTTCCAGTGACAATGCAGTACACAAGACCAGCTCTAACCTTAGTCACATCAGATGTATGCCCAGATGGCAAAATTCTGGCAGCCACAAACTCATGCCAATTATTCGCTTCTCTTCTAAGAAAGATGGATGGAAATGTAACAGCTTCATCCTTTGCATTCCTCTTCCATTCCGCCCCATCATGACACAAAGTCTGAATTACAATATTCTCTGGATATGACTCATTCTTAAATACCTTATACTCATCATCTGAAATGTCCAAATCCGGCATTTCATAGAGACTGTTAATTGTACTCTTATCAAAAGGCACCAATTTCCCTCGAACTCGAACTTTCAGATTCACGTCTTTGACCATCAAATTTGCATAAAACTCATGAATCAATGATATAACAGCATCTGGTGGACTTCTAACAAATGTCTCCCAACCTCTTCTCTTAGCTTCAATTAACGCCGGCGCACTATGCTCTCTCAAACTCATTCCTCTTTCTTTGTGCATCCCTCTCTCCATTACATCAAAACCATACTCCTCTGTTGTGGCATTCCAAAATCTGTGTCTATCATATGAAGCAGCAGAGGACGAAGAAATTGCTCCTTTCCCTTTGGTTTTCGATGGCATTGTAACTCAATAATTCAACTCAAATCAAATCAAATGCCTCAAACAATGCACTAAACTCCAAACAATTCCAGCAAACAACGTTCAAATACAACCCAAGCAATTCAACAAACACTTGGAAGGCACGAAGAAAATGATATGGAATTTCACTGCATCAAATGTACTCAACACCACAGCTCAGACAACCCAATAGCCTCAAATCACAACATTTATCATGAATCAAATTTAATAGATAAAATTTCAGCTTTTGTACCGTTCAAGAATAACATTTTCCAAATTCTCCAAATTCCCCTTTCTCGACAAGCGTAGATGGAGCAAGACCAATTTTGAGAATCTCTGCCTTGTAATCAAGATCAAAATCCTTGAGATGATGATATTTTGTTGAATGGAAGATTTACGATGATCGTGCCAGTGTGTGAGATTTAAAGATGGACTCGAACGAGGGATCGTGATTTTTAAAGTCTGGAAGGAGTAGACTCTGGAGTGGGCTTTTAAATTTCTGAAGCATTGTTTGCGCGATAGCGCCTAAGCATGCGCTATTTAGGAGTGCGATAGCACCTAATGTTGCGCTAGTAAGGAGCGCGATAGCGCCTGATGGAGAGCGCGATAGCGCTTGATAGAGCGCTGTTGAAGAGCGCGATAGCGCTGATGAGGATGCGCGTTAGCGCTGTCTTAGGCGCAATTGAGAGAGCGCGTTAGCGCTGATGGGCGCGCGGTTGAGGTAGGCGATAGCGCAAGGGATGGCGCTCTTTGTTGGCGCATTAGCGCATGGATGGCACAGCTCAGAAGCGCGATAGCGCTTGGTATTGCGCACTTGACGATTGCTGTTGGCGTAGAGAGAGCACGGACGCTCGAGAGGAGTGGCGTGGGCGCGCCTCTAGTTTGCAAATCAATACCAATTTTGTCCAGGAGATGCGCGGGCGCTCAATTTAATGGGGCGGACGCGCCTCTAGCTCGATTTTGAGGTTTCTCAAGCCTGCAAATTTTTTAAAATTAAGAAAAATTAGCTCAAAAATTTAAAATAATTAAAAAAAACTTAAAACAATTAAATAACAAAAATTAAATAAACTAAAAATAAAAAAAAATAAAAGAAAATGCTTGGGTTGCCTCCCAAGTAGCGCTTGGTTTCAAGTCGTCAGCCCGACTTTCACGGGATTAATTCTTCCCCTTCTCTTTCACTCGCCAAATAAATTCCACGAACCGCCTTTTAAATTTTGCTTTTTTCGTGGCCTTCTTTGGTGGTTTTGGCGCTCTCTCGTTCGATGAATCAATTGCAATGTCGGCTTTTGAACGACCCTCCAAATTCATAACCGACTCTATCAAGCATAATTTTTCAATAGGGGTGTTAGAAGACTTCATGAATATATTAAAAATTACACTCTCACCGTCCACACCCATTGACAATGCACCTCTCTTCACCTCTATCTTGGCATCGGCAGTGGCCAAGAAAGGTCTGCCCAATATCAGGGGCATGTTTGCATCCTCCTCCATATCTAACACAACAAAATCCGCTGGAAAAATAAATTTATCTACTTTTACCAAAACATCTTCAATGATTCCAAGCGGATATGTGATAGATCGATCAGCCAACTGCAACGCGATCATGGTGGGCTTCACCTCACCAAGTCCTAAGCTCCTGAAAACAGTCAAAGGCATGAGATTAATGCTAGCTCCTAAATCGCAAAGTGCATTATTAAAATAAGAAGAGCCAATAGTGCAAGGAATAGTAAAACTCCCTGGATCCTTAAGCTTTTGTGGCATCTTCTTTTGGAGCACCGCACTGCACTCTTCCGTTAAATTTACTACCTCGTTCTCTTGAAGTCTCCTTTTCTTGGACATCGCTTCTTTGATGAATTTTGCGTAGTTTGGCATTTGCAACAAAGCTTCAGCAAAGGGGATGTTGATGTGAATTTTCTTGAAAATCTCCAAGAACTTGGAGAACTGCTCGTCCAATGCTTTCTTTTTGAACCTTTGCGGGTATGGAAGTGAAGGCTTGTACATCGGTTTTGGCTCAGATTCAAGCTCCTTCTCTTTCTCCTCAAATTTTTCCTCAAGTTTCTTATCCGCAATGGTAGAAATTTGGACTCCAACGTCTTTGGCACTCCGCACTTCGATGGCATTGCACTGCTCCTTGGGATTCACCTCAGTATTGCTAGGGAACTGGCCGCGATTGTTGTCCTTCAGTGCGTTCGCCAACTGCCCAATACTAGTCTCCATGGATTGTAACACTGCGCCCATGTTGGCCATGTGCGTCTCCAAACTGTCAAGTCGAGACTCAGTTCTCGCCATCCTCTTACCTGATTCCTGCACAAAAGTACTAACCACATCCTCCAACGACTGCTTACCCTCATCTTTGTTTGTATTGAATCCCGAAGGATTCAGCACATTTTTATTGTTAGAATACGAAAAATTTTCATGATTACGCAAGCTAGGATGATAAGTATTTGGGACAGGGTTACCTCTATAGCCTCCATATCCTCGGTAGCCATTTGGATTTATATAATTGACTTGCTCTATGGCCGGTGATCCTTCAACTCCAGTTGAATCTGAAACATTAATTTTATTCAAAGAAGCTACCTGTGTAGTCAGTGCAGATAATTGAGCAGTGATGGACGTGAGAGGATCCACTGCATACACTCCAGCTGGCTTCTTTACTCCTATACGCTCAGATGGCCATTGGAAACTATTGACCGTCATCTCCTCCAACATATAATAAGCCTGAACATGATCCTCTCCAGTAGCAGAATCGACATTCATCCTTGTAGGCGCATTCAGTCCATTGTAAAAACACTCGATCTGTTCCCAATCTGCAAAATTGTGGTTAGGACAACGTTTTAATAATTCTTTATACCTTTCCCACGCCTCGTATAACTGTTCAGTGTCCATCTGCCGGAAGGTGCTGATCTCGATCTTCAGTTGGGTGGTTTTGGCAGGAGGAAAATATTTTGCAAGAAATTTTTCTGACATCCCCTCCCAAGTAGTGATGCTTCCAAGCGGCAGTGATTGCAACCAACTTCTGGCTTGATCCCTGAGAGAAAGTGGAAACAAGCGTAAGCGTATAATATCCTAAAACACACCATTAATTTTTACCGTATCGGTTATCTCCAAAAAGGTGCGTAGGTGTAGATATGGATCGGCAGTGGCGCTCCCATTAAATTGGTTCTGTTGAACCATGTTGATCAATGCAGGCTTCAGCTCAAAATTGTTTGCATTGATAGTTCCTCGAGCGATTCCAGATTAGTGAGCCTGGATCGTTGGTCTGAAGTGATCTCTAATTGGCACTAGGGGAGCTTGATTTGCTTCTTGTTCAGCCATTCTTTCAATTTCTTCTCTTCTAGCTCGTCTTAAAGCACGTGCAGTGAGCTCGATCTCCGGATCAAACAGTAGAGAATTAGCACTTTAAGATCGTCTCATAGACTGCAATTAAAAATAACAAACAATTAATTAGTAAAAAAAACAAAATAAAAAACTCTAAATTAAAATCTAGACTAATTGGTAACAAGACTAAAAAATAATCAAAATTTACTCCCCGGAAACGGCGCCAAAAACTTGTTGTGAAATTTCCTCGCAAGTGTACGAGTGTCAAGTTTTAATATAGTGAATAATTCAGATATCGATCCCACAGGGAGTAAAATAAAAATATTTAGTACTTGTAATTAAAATAGTCTAAACTTTATCTAGAAAATCAAACTTTGAGAATTTTGCAATAAAATAAATAATCAGATTATTTAAAAGCACGCACACAACTTTCAGATTAAAAATCAATCAGAGAAAAATGGTCTAGAGGTATAGACTTCACCTGGTTTCAACAACAATCAATCCTAATTAATTAATCTTCATGAATTCCAATCGATTAATAGCCAAGAACACTTACGTATATTATTTTCCTCTCCCAAGCAACAAATAATGTATATCAACTACAATTAAATTCCAATATCCATATTAAGAATTTATCGTAGTGATCAATCACAAACCAATGTTCTTTTTTTAAAAGCTCTTTTAAAATCATACACTCTCCCGAGCTGTATAAATAATTAGCAGTGTATTTTCTAATGTCCTATTCAAAATCCCCTCTCCCGAGCAATGATTTCAAATAAATATAACAAATCAATTATTGATCAGATAATTGAAATGAAAATCAATTCTAGAAAAAACAATTAATCTAGAAGAAACTCAATTCAATAAAATCAAAAATTCATGAAAGTGTCTACACCAGGTTCCATCCGACCTCTAGACTATAAAAATTAGTTCATAATAAAATTCTGAAAACAATAAATAATAAATCCAAACATGTTCAAAATTAAATAAAAGATAAGAAACAAATCCGTCGTCGACGCCATGTCCGGACTATCAAACTCCGTCTTCGTTGTTCAAGTTAAGCTTCAGAAATCTTCTCAGCAAATCACGATCAATTCTCTGATGTGCGTGTAAAATATTGTGGCGGCTCCCCCCAAGTTGTCTGAAAAAGAATCTCTTTTATATCGCTCAGCAAAAGCCCACAAAAACAAGCCCATAAAAATTACCCGAAATAATAAAACTTTCCAAACAGCTACAGAGAGCGCTCTAAGAACGGCGCGGGCGCGCCTTCAACTCGAATTTTCAAATCTTCAATTATGCGCGTTAGCTCTTCTTCCTCTCCTCATTAGCACTAAATAAAGCGCTGACTTTTAAAGCCCAATAAGAAACCCAACACTGTTCATTCTTTCTCTTCTTCTCTTCTGTACGTTTCTTCTATTTTCTTATCAACTTTCTCAATTCTTTTCTCTTTAATTTATTTCTCCAAATAAATTCAATAATTATTCTTTTCTCCACAAAATTCCATAATTCACTGTAAACACAAAAACAACAAAATACCCACATAAATCTGCTCGAAACAAATATTTAACAATTAAATCATATATGAATTAAGTGTATAAAATACACTTATCAATATGGTACCGATTATCCACAGCTCTGAATACTTTGAACTCTATGAATACAGCATATTAGTCTATGATTAATGAATAGTCCGAATAGACTAATCAGATTTTGCATAATACACTGTACGAAATGTGACTAACAAACAGCTAGCTATTCAGATCTGTGAAGAAGATAGAGATATGATGAAATTACAGGAATGATTAAAATCTATTGTCAGAATTAAGACTTTAGATTTATTTGATAGAATGTGGCATCGATTGATTGACTGATGTTCTGAGAGTTGGTTATATGTGATTGCATTATACCATTCTTTGATTGATGGATTATCATAGTTGATTTTCCAGATGTTGAGAACATTCTCAGAACTTTAATACCTTATTCGGTATTACTTGATTTGATGTGTTGCCACTTGATGATTATAATTCCTGTAACAGCTATTGAGTCGATTTTGAGATAATTCTATGATGATACGATGAGAAAGAAATCCGATTTCTTTGTGTTGAAATGATATTACCGAAGTATATGATATCAGATCAGATTGGATTTGAGACACACAAAGATTTTGGAAGATGAATCTGTACGAAATGAAAACAGAGAAGAAGAAACATAATTAGTAATTGAATGATAGATATAACTCTTAAAGATGAAACTGATTAGTTAACTGGAAAAGTTATTCTTGAAACATCATTCAATTTAGAATAGAGAAAAAGCAGAGTTTAATTTACAGATTCAAAATATAAAGTTGAATACTGATCTTGAAGCGATGACTGAAATGACAGTGTAGACTTGATCTATGTTTGCAGAAAGCATAGAATAATTTTGAGAAAACAACAAGTCATCACTGAAACTGAATTTCATTGATTGAGATGTTATACCGAATTGATGAATTGATTGAAAGCTTAATTCCTTTCAGCTTGATATGATGGATCTGATTTGTTCCACATATCCAAGTTAAGGAAATATCAGTTCGATTTTTTCCTATGTACTTTACTCAAATGAAATAGATAGCAAAGAGATTCTGAGTTAAGGTGAATATTCAACAGATCCTTGATTAAGGAAAAAAAATTAACTCAGAAATAATTCTTTTGAGTGAATTAAAGTACAAGAGATTAGAAGCAGATTTGAAGAAGAAAGAATCTGATAAGAGATGAAGAGATGAGATACGAAGTTCAGAGCTATATTATTGAAGTGAGAATAACTTCAGATAATCATTCAATCTATCATATTGAATAGTTCGATTGAATGTGATTTCGAGGACGAAATCATTTCTTAGAGGGGAGGAATTGTAAGACCCGAAAATATTAAATTCTTAATTATGGGATTTGAGAATGAAATTCAATATTATGGGATAATATTGATTTGAGAAGTTATGGGACTGATAGATTTAATTTCCGAGCCGAAAATATTTAATTTGAGAATTTACGGATTTTGAGAATTAAATTCCGAGAATTCCTAAATTAAAAGAATAAATATTCGATTTGAATATTTATGGAATTTAAGATTAAATTCCATGTTTTGGGAATTAAATAAGATTGATTTTGACGATGAAACCCGATCAGAGACTGAGTTGAAAATATCGAAGTTTCATGGGCTGAAGTGCAAAAGTCCGGTATTATTGATTTAATCCGAATTTATTTAATTTTAATCCGAGTATATTTAATTTGGGAATATTTAGAGTTTTGATTTTAAATTCTAATATTCTTAAATTATTTTGGATTGAAATTGAATTAAAATGAAGGTCGAGGACTGAATTGCAATTAATGAAGACTTGAGAGGTTAAATTGCAAATATTCAATACATATCTGATTTTAATCAGATTTATCAGCATGAATACGTGTGTGTTGAATATTGTTTTCAGACTTTTGAGAACAGAGCTCGAAACCCTTTCAATTGCATTTGATTTCCGATTTTCAAAACATCGTAACTTTTGATCTGCTCGTCAGATTTCAATTCCGAAAGATGTTCTGGAATTCTTGCGATGAGTACGTCTACTTGATGTAAGTTTTGAATTACTTCGGAAAGTTTTGAAGATTGAAATTCGATAGATATCAGATTTTGATGATATGATTTTGTTATTCAACGTTTATGCGATACGATATCGAAACTGAATCGAAGATTGATTATTGAATGAACTTGAAACGAATTCCAGCATGTAATTCGATGATTATAGCTGATGGTATGATTAGTATGATGAGATTATAGTGATATATCACACGGTCATGCAGTTAAAGAAGTTAGCTTCGAATTCGATATTTTGTCGGTTACCGATTTTTAATCGCTACGCCGTCGATTTGTGTTTTTGGACCGTTTTGATAGCCTATGACTGAGATAAGACATTCTTTGAAATGTTATCGATGATATAGCATTTTTATTTCTCAGTTTTAGATGAGTTTCGAAGGCTAACGACTCACGACTCCGAGTTGTACCGAATAAGAAGAAGTTGAGTTTTGAAATGATTTTGAATGAAGTTAGATTGATGATTTTGAATTGAATTTGGAATGATTGAATAGATGAAGATTGATATGAATGTTTTGATGCTATGTTTCAGATTCGAAGCGTTCAAAACAGAAGAAATACGAAGGTATAATGACGACATCGAGAGTCAGGGACTTTGAAACTCAAGATCGATTCTTCTTGAGTTATCCCGCAAAAATCACATACGTATCTATTGCTTTGATTTGATTTTGATGTTGTCGATCCATCCCAGGTAGTGGATCTTTGATTTGAGTCGATATGATTATGATATGATATGATATACGAATTGATTCTATTGCCAAGGTCTGAGGCGACCTTATTTTCAAGTCTGAGATGACTTCGATAGATGGATATCCATGTCAAGATCAGTTAAGAATCTTGATGGCAACGAAGTGAAATGAATCAATTCTCGATCGATCTAAAGAAGCGTTATTTACTCTATTGTTGAGTCGATTAAATAGAGTCGATATGATTTATTTAACGCTTTTGATATGTTGGTTATACTGAGATGATTTCTCACCGGAGTTTATCCGGCTGTTGTTTTGTTTTGTATGTGTGCATGACAACATGTGGGGCAGGAGCTAGTCTGAGAGGACATTGATAGCTCGGGAGCGAGACTTAGCAAGTGAGGACTCGGGTTTAAGATGAACTATGATAGATGTAAAACATCAACATGTGAGAACTAGTATGAATTGAAACACACTTGTGAGATCTTGTATAGTTCCAAATTTAACATTTATTGAATGATTCGTTTAATGTAATAATCGTATGAATTGATGCTTGAACCTTTATACATGTTGATATGCATGTTAGAGATTTTATAAACCATGATTCATGTTGATCTTTGGTGATTGGAATTGAATGCTCGGAATTGACAGCAACAAAATCTATTCTGTCATGTTTCTGGGATGCAGCCCGCTCGATCGGGTGAAAGTTACCGATCGAGCGGGGCCTTGAAAAGCTAGAACCCGAGAGTTTGATGTTATAGCTCGCTCGATCGGCTGATTTTGCCCGATCGAGCGAGGCTCCGAATTTTTAAAAAAAAATAAAAAAAATTTTGCTATTGATTTATTATTCTTTAATTGTTTGATTAATTGTTTAATTAATCATTAGTTGCCCTAAAAAGAGATTAGTAACCCGAGGTCCCCACAAGGTGGGTGAGTGGCTGCCCCTAAGCTAAAAGCCCAACTTATAAATCAATTTCCTCAAACTTGACTTAAACCGAGCAACCAAACCGTAAAACTCTTAACTCTATCATACCTTAACCAAAACCCGTCCCGCTTGAACCGAAACTTTATAAACACTTCAAACTAACCCTAGGACCAGATTGTAACCCCCAATGACATCCCAAGCATCCCAAACAAAAATCGTTTCCGGACAGCCCCTTAGACTCTACAAAATTCTGCACCAACACCTTAAACTTAAAAGACCATTAACTTATCCAAAAATTAACCTAAACGAGCCCAATTTATACCGACGCGGCCACAACATCTTAACCTTGACCTAGAACCATCCCAAGACACTCCCAGACCTGATTTGGTACCTCCATTGTCCCGAAATAAGTAGCCCCTGCCCAATGAAACCATCACCCTACTTCACTTCTACCTTGAGGAATCAACTCCATACCATTTTTCCTTAACTGTACCTCATTCCAAACCATCAAACACACTTATTAACATCTCTTAGGACTTAACACAAACACCTAGGCAACCCTCAACCACACTCCCGCTACACAATTTGAAAATATCAAGATCATGCACCAAATGTGTCTTGATTCTTGATCAATCAATGAAACCAATTTCCAAACAACACAATGCACCAATAATACATCCAACACAGCCCTAACATCATGTAAATTCGAAATATATAGGGAAATAACTTCTTAATTTTCAAAAATCCTCATAAGCAATCAAAACACCTCAACTTTCCAATCACAATCACCATGTAACCCCTTAAACTTAATACATACACCAATTTTCGAAAATAACATATCACCATGCTGAAAAGTATGAAAAAAATCGAACCTAACATCCTGAAATTCTTAAGCATTTAGAAAATTTAATGAAAAAATAGGCACAAGAACATTGATAGCTTGATTGAGAGCCCAAGAAAAGCTTATACATGCCTTCAACCTTTGCTACAAAAAAAAAACGAAATCAAGAGGGAATGAGGGCTGAAACATCGAACCAACACCAAGGTAGACCTTCCAAGGTGGTCCTTCGGCGACGGCATCCGAAAAGGGGAGTGGTGGTCGATGGGAAACAAAGAAATGAGATTGGGGGGGGGGGGGGGGGGGGTCCTTAATGAAAAATGGGGCTAGAGTTTGAAACAAATGATTTATTTTAGGTTAAAAGTTTTAGTGTGTAGTGTGTAGGTGTATTTTAAAAGTGCTACTACACTTGTAAAAGTGCTAGTCTAAGTATTACAACTTTACCTCAACAACTTTGCACCTTTAAAATACTTAAATTTAAAAATTCCAGGTCAAGGTATTTAAAATGGGTTTTTACTAATCCGGATTTAATAAAATCCTAACTTTTGAAAAAGTTAAAGAAGAAACTCAAGAAAATGATAAAAGTGGTTTTTGATGCCCGGAAACTCAAAAATCAAACTTCTAGTCTAAACTCCTCATTTCTCTCACTTCAAAATTTTAGGAAAAAAAATCTTGAAAACTTATTGCCAAAGTCAACCATCTTCGCTTGCCGGAACTGGAAATTACTAACTCAAGTATCTCAAGATAAATAACTTAATAAATTGAGCAACTATAACTTTAAAAGAAACTTAAGCAATTTAACTTCAAGTAATTAAAAGTATAAATATAAAAAATGAATTTAGGCACTATCTTAGGAATTAAAAATCAACACTTAAAATATTTTTATGTCATTGGGATTAATGGAATATTTAAATAATAACAGAGCGATTAGAAAATAATTTAAACAAACTAAACAAACGTTTAAAAATAATTTAAATAAATACACAAGGGGTATAAGAAACATTTTAAAATGATTTGTACAGATAAAAGAATTTAAATAAATAAGCTAGACATTTAAAATAATTTAAATAACTAAACGATAAACTTTAATTATTTTAAATAAATAAACTGGAAAATTCAAATCATTTAAATAGGAAAATATTAAACGTTTAAAAATTACTTAAATAAAAAAATCTTAAATCTTAAAAATCATTAAAACAAGTAAATTGCGCAATAAAATCATTTAAATAAATAAACTTAAACAATAAAAACATTAATTAAATAGTTAGTACAAAAGAATTATTTGAATAAATAATTAATATTTTATTAACACATAATTCACATAAAGAATTTAAATCAATAAAACTTAAAAATAATAATCATAATATTTATTTAATTTAATGCACGCAATTTAGTAGATTGGATTTTAGGTACTACAATTTCTTTCCCCTTAAATGGAATTTCGTCCTCGAAATTTAAACTTACTAACTAGATCCAGATACATTAGACCAGATCGATACTAACTACTCTTACCTAGTACCTACACGAGTCGGCGTTAATAAGCTTTTGATGCGCTTTCTGATGTTTATCAACACCTACCAAGCAAGGAACTAACTAACTCCTACTGTAAAATAAATTTGCAAATTCCTATTTATCCCCAATGTTAGTAGCTTACGAGAAATTTTCAATTACAGGTGACTTTAAGAGTTTTCAATTCGCCTTCTAAACTCCTAAAATATCAGATACCTGCCTTAGTTTGATAACCTTAAATCTTGGATCGCAATGTCAATCAATAAATATCCATAAATCCAATAAATAATTTATGTCGACCTTACTCATAACTTAAAAGCTTTCTAACAATGAAACTATGCTTATTGTCTATTTAACGATTAAAATTAACTCATATAATATACGACTCGAGCTCTTAAGAAATTTACAAGTCCTCAAAATACTTAACAACTAAATACTAAACTTATCTAAATAGAATAGCTAAGGGAACTACACACATCTACCTCAACTGCCCTCAAGATACAAGATGGATCCGACTCATACTTCCACAACATCGACACATGGAACTCATCATGTATTACTAACAAATCTGCGGCATATCCAACGATAAATTACTAATCTCCTCAACATTTGCATAAAGACCGACAAACAGAGTTAATTTCCCTACATCCCAAATCGATAGTATTACAGTGCAACGATACCTTCAAGGACAACTTATTAACCAATTAGAAATTATAAAGATCTTTGACACTTATTAGCATTTCTACGCTTAATGATCACGGACTATGCTCAATCCCTTATTAGTTACTACAACTCTCAACGCTTCTAAGGATGATTAAAATTTTCTTAAACAACGACTCTAGCTTGGCTAACCTTCAAGTGGGACGAATGGTTCTTCTCAACTTAGGATTGATTGACCAAATTCTATAAACAAACCTAATCTAACCCTTGATAAGAAAATATAACCATAAAATTCCACTGTTGTTCAGTCCCAAGGTATTAACCGATAACATATAGAATCCAAATAGGGGACTAAACAGATCCAAATTATCCAATCACCAATTTATACTTTCGCCTCTTGGTCATTCTTAATTCTACCAAAAGTTGAATTTCATAGTTAAAATTTCCCAATGGATTTAACCACCTTTCTCAAACTCAGATGCATTGACTAAGTAATTCCTTACTTACTCTTCAAGTCAAAATATACCACGAGCTATTATCCACTTATTGGATTAGATGGTCTTTAAGTACCAAACAATTCGTACATATCTCCTGAGGAAATATCTCAAATCCCCAGTTCAACTAGAAAGCAAGTCTAAAAATCCAAAGATTCCCAAATTATTATATGTACAACCAGAATTTATATTTCAAAAACTTAGTATACAACTGGACACCTCGAAGGGTTTGTAACCTGATCGTAAAGGCTTTCTAATTGATCCTCCAGTACCTTAGTATTTCACCGATAAATAAATTTACAGCTTATCTAGGAAAGCTACCTGAATATTCTATTCATCCTTCTGTACCAATAGTTGGTGCACTACTCTTACCGATCGACAATCACAAAATCTTAGACGCTAATATAAAGTACTCAAAAGTCTCTAGGGACCACTCTATTTCCCTATCTCGTGACTGACCAGCCATTCAGCTTACTAAAATCATCTGTTTACTCTCAACGATCCTATTTAAAATGAAACAACACATTCAACTAATTCACTAACTAGCAATCTTCTCGCTAGGACTAGTTATAACTAGTAGTCAACATTCCTCGGATCACAATAATATCTTAGGATTTTATCTAGTACTAATGCTAAATTCCAACGGTCTAAATACTTACCAAGCGGTTACAAGCAATTTTCTACACAATAAATCTAATTGGTAATTGAAACTCTGACCCACCCAAAATCCTCATCATGATGGATCATGAAATGAAACAAACATACAGGTAATGTTGCTCGATATGAAATGAAACAATGCAAGAATTACAAACAAACGAGCTGAAAATACAAATCTAGATAAGTAAAAACAACTCACTCATAATTCAATTCTAGGGACGAATGAATAATAATGGAGGCTCCACGAATATTGAATATGAGCCAACAAGATACAAATCTCGTGACCATTCATCCATGGGTAATGAAATCATGCTCAACAATCAAAGCACAATTAAGACAGTCAGTGTGACTACAGTCGAGAGAAGTACACACAAGTAAATAATTAGGAAAAAAAACGATCTCAAAATAAAATCAGATGCCAGCCAGACAACATGAGTTGATTACCAAAAAAAAAAGTGAATCTTACTCACATCAACATGTGGCTCGAGAACCAAAGGAAAAATTTCCATAGGTATGAAACATTAACAAGATTTTACTAAGAAGTTCAACCAATGCCAACGTGGCAGAATTCAACGCTGATTAATGTCATACGAATCCATAAATGCTCAAAGAAAGTGCAAAGAAATTTCAGATACTTAGAAGTATATGTTACTACAATGGATACAAACATAAATGAAGAACAAGGAAATAATGATCGGAATAATAGTTCTCATAATTGAAAGGCTAATAGTAACCGATTCAATATTTCCCAAAATTCATATTTTCCCAAATAACAAAAGAAAACTCAAAATATCCCTAATAATATAAAACAAAGTATGTATCCCAAGTCTTCACACGAGTTTCAATCACTTAACTTAACTGACAAAACACCCGTCTATCAATTCCTAAGCAACTATACACTTAGTTGCATCCGACTAAAATCTAATATTAGAAAACAACTTACAATAATAGCATACAATTAAAATCTCATAATACCCAGGTTTAATATTTCCCAAAAAACTCCTACATTCTTATCAAAATTAATAGTACTACTTAAAAACTCAAACAACAACCGCATACTGTCCAAAACTGGAAGGAATATTGATACACCATCTCCGTTTGACTTGAAACCCCATGCTATGAAAATAAACATTTGAATGGTACACTTTAAACTACTAAAAGAAACTTTAAAAAATAAAAACATTGAGCTACACATTCAAATAAATTAATCATCTAGTTTGAAAATATTTTAAAAATGATGACATCAAAACATTTAAAGTAATAGTCTCAAATACGTCTAACATATAAAATTCCTTAAAACTTACAGACTTTGAGGAGAGATCCCTTGAGTTTCGGTAGCTGGCAGTAGGCTCAGCCCAAACCAAGATCATGCTCTGATACCAACTGAAACGACCCTAACTTCTAAGTTTAAAATAATAAAAGAAAATACGGATTTTTAAAATTTTTGCCATGACTTGTTTGAAAGTAAACAAAGTCACCATGTCACAAACAACAATTCAAAACAAAGGAAAAGATCGACCAATAGAAGATTCAAACTGCGATAAACATAAAGTACAAATGAAAGGCAATCCCACACAGTTGCAATAATAGCAATAACAAGTTTTACGACTCAAACTTAAGCACAGGAAAAATACATCCTGGCTAATACTGAAAATACTCAAACACATAATCTTTATTACATTCAATGTTTAATGCGGAACATAAAAAGAAGTAGCGACGGTCATTGGGCTTTGTACAACCGGCGGCCTCAAACCAGTGGATCCTGCACCTCCGTCCCTAGGTACAACTCCTCACCTGCAAACAATCAAGTGTAGTGAGTCTAAGGACTCAGCAAGTATAAACTGAGATATAACAAGGGTTAAAAATACTTGAAGCAATACTCAAAATACTGTACATAATATACTTAGAAACTTAAACTGTAAATATGCATGAAACAAGGGGATGAGACAACATGCAAGGATGAACTCACGCTATGAGACTTTGAACTTTCTTGACTTAACTGTAACTCATGCATGTCATAAAACTGAATAAATTAAGACGAGTCAACTGATACTTGAAACTTTACTTTAACTTTTGCTTTAGAACTTAGATCCTTGGATTGTGACTCAAGTTTTGATCATGATCATGGCTGCAGTGCACTATGCCGGTAAGACGCCGAGATTTCTCCCGACGCATTTGCCCCTTTAATTTATTTTTGTTAGGGGAGCCGAGATGAACCCGGCCGCTTACTACACGTCTCTTTTGGTAGGGGAGCCGAGATGAAACCCGGCCGCTTACTACACATCTCTTTTGGTAGGGGAGCTGGGATGTCTCCCATCCGCTTACTACACGTCTATGGAAAGTCAGTGAGGCATCCCCCAGAGGCATCCCCCAACCCACATTGCCCTGTCCAGTCACAATCAACTCACTTTGTTCAAAAATATTTTTCTTTCCTTCTTTGACTCGACTCAAAATACTTTGCATGCAAGAATTGAAGCGACTTCCTTTGAAAATATTGCTTGGCTCAAAGACGATGCTCACGCACACGAATATGCAACTTTAAGAACCTCAACTCAACTCAAAAATGTGGGTGCAAGGTGGGTGAGTGGCTGCCCCTAAGCTAAAATCCCAACTTATTCATCAATTTTCTCAAACTTGACTTAAACCGAGCAACCAAACCGTAAAACTCTTAACTCTATCATACCTTAACCAAAACCCGTCCCGCTTGAACCGACACTTGATAAACACTTCAAACTAACCCTAGGATCATATTTTAACCCCCAATGACATCCCAAGCATCCCAAACAAAAGCATTTCCGGACAGCCCCTTAGACTCTACAAAATTCTGCACCAACACCTTAAACTTAAAAGACCATTAACTTATCCAAAAATTAATCGAAACGAGCCCAATTTATACCGACGCGGCCATAACATCTTAACCTTGACCTAGAAACAGCCCAAGACACTCCCAGACCTGATTTGATACCTCCCCTGTCCCGAAATCAGTAGCCCCTACCCAATGAAACCATCACCCTACTTCACTTCTACCTTGAGGAATCAACTCCATACCCTTTTTCCTTAACTCTACCTCATTCCAAACCGTCAAACACACTTATTAACATCTCTTAGGACTTAACACAAACACCTAGGCGACCCTCAACCACACTCCCACTCCACAATTTGAAAATATCAAGATCATGCACCAAACGTGTCTTGATTCTTGATCAATCAATGAAACCAATTGCCAAACAACACAATGCACCAATCATACATCCAACACAGCCATAAAATCATGTAAATTCGAAATATATAGGGCATGAACTTCAGAATTTTCAAAAATCCTCATATGCAATTGATAGTATTATTTTGTTTGCATTTTTAGTGTCATTTTGTTAAGTGTTTTTCATGCATTTTGTGTCATTGTTCATGTTTTATTCTAGTTTTATTTTATTTCATGCATTGAGCTTCTTAACTTAGTTTTGATTTATTAAAGAAATCGAAGTGCATCAATGCGTCCAAAGAAAGCAGCAGAGCAGATTTTTCATCACAGAAGCACTCGATCCTGGCATTTTTCCAGATCGAGCGCGGTCATGATATTTTCAAGATAGTAGGCTGCCTCAACTCGCCCGCTCGATTGCACATTCTTCCCGGATCGAGCGCGCCCAAGGAATTTTCAAGGCTGAAAGTTGCCCAGTATCGCGCGCTCGATCGCGCATTATTCCAGGATCGAGCGCGCGGGTCTGTTGCGGGAAGAAATTTGTAATTTTGGAAACTATTTTAATTAAGGCTCTAGACTTTTATTAGACTTTTAATTCCATTTTGGAGAGAATTTCATAGGATTCTACACGCTTAGAACGGGAAGAACTCTCTCTGAAGGCTAGGTTTTCATCTATCTTTTCTTAATTTTATTTTCTCTCATGAATTTTTGTAGAAAATTCATGACTATTGTTGGCTAAACTCTAGTACTTGGTTGAGGGAGACGAAGCTGTTAGAACCTAATGGGGGGGATTTAGGTTCTATTGGCAACTTTAGCAATTTAATGCGATTATGCAAGTATGCAAGCGGAAGACTTAAGCAATCAAATAATAAGTGCGGTAAATAAATGCGTAATATAAATAAAGCAGTAAAAGGGATAAGAGATGTTTATGGAAGTTCGACGATAAATCGTCTACGTCTCCCCTTCTTGGTTAAGTCGATTAACCAAGGATCCACTATCACTTCGAACGTCTTGGCCTTGATGGCTCCAAGGATAGTCTTACAACTTGACACGATCACCGCGCCGATACAACTCAACACTCTTGGCCTTAAGGGCTCCAAGGATAGCCTCAACACAACACTTGGCTTCACACTCAAGTGCTTACAACGATAGCATAACACACTTGGCTTCACACTCAAGTGTTTACAACAATAGCACAACCAACTCACAAACTATTTTTACAAATACTCTCAAATATATCACACAAACACTTTGATAGTGAGAAATTGCTTGCAAATGAGAGAAGATATGAGTTGGGATGTCTCCAAATGAACTTGGATGGCCTCTATTTATAGTTGGAAAAGTTTTGAATCTGATTTGAGTGCTTGGAGCGTGTGGTAAGAAGTCAAGGAGTGACAAAAAGTGTTCGGCGCCGCTGCCTACATTTTCCCAGCACTGAGCGGATTTTGTGGAAAACTCATATCTTCCAATCTAACCGTTGGATTGATCTGAAATTTGATCTGAAGCTTTAAAACATCTGGATCTTCAATCTTAACGGTGGAGATTTGATTCTAACGAGTCAAACATTTCCAGTAATTTTCGGAAGTCACTTCATCATGTTTTCGAACTTGTTCTGTGCAACAAATTTGAAAAATTCATATCTCCATATCCATCCGTTGGTTTGATCTGAAATTTGGACAGAGGTTGTAAAACATCCTGAATTTGAATCTGATCGGTGAAGATGTGATGTGGATGTCTCAAACAATCCCAGTTAATTTCTGAATTTGAATCTTCATAATTTGCTTCATGTTCTGCAGAAATAAGTACTATGCAATCTTTGTAGAAAAATCATAACTTCATATCTAGCCGTTGGATTGATATGAAATTTTGATATAAGTTTGAAAACATCCTGATATTGATTTTGATTGGTGGAGATTTTATTTGGATGTCTCAAGAACGTCCAGTAATTTTTAGAAGTTGATTCTTCATTCTTCACTACAAGTTCTGCAGAAATAGGTACTGCACAATTTTTGTGGAAAAATCATAATTCCATATCTAGCCGTTGGATTGCTCTCAAAATTGGACAACACATGTAAAACTTCTTCATCACGATTATGACCGGTGGAGATCGGATTTAAATGCCTAGAAAATTCCCAGTAATTTTCGGAAGTTGCTGCTCCATACTTTGGCTTCTTCTTCTCTTTTTTTTCATATCTCTTAACAATGTTCCATCCATTCAATGAGCAATAAAAGACTTTATAAATACATGTATAGCTTCAAAATAACTTCCAACAATTTATTTGTCAATAAATTCTAATCTGCAAAATCTCACTTTAAATGGTTAGTAACAATTAACCGAGTTTTGTAATCATCAAAACATAATATTATGAGACTTGTTAATGCATTAAAAACATTAATCTCATAACACGAGATTTGTATGCGTTTAAGGCGTAACAGAAGCCTTTGATTTATTAATTCATGAGATTTTGATTTTCAATGTTTGAGTTTTATCAAGTATCAAGAGTTATTCTGAATTGATTGATATGCTTGTGTATGAGATTTTTTAGATTGGCCATCTTAGGATTTCATTATACAATCGAATGCTAAATTGGAATTCAAATCCGTAATTGTTTGAATTATCTGATTTGTGAAGCAACTACAATTAATAATCATCCGCTTGTGAGTTTATTAAATTCTAGGAATATCAATTGACTAGGCTAAATACATCCGCTTGTGTATGTGTTGTCTAGGTTTATCAGTTTTGCTAGTTTGAATGCTACCATGGATTTAAATCTGATCGTTTGTATTGGGTTAATTTATTGGGTAAGGGTTAACTTAGAACGCTTGTGTCTAGTTAACTAAAATTAAGGTGAAACATGAATTAAATTTCCAATGGTGAATATTTGATAGGATTAATTATTTTCAGGTGATCAATGATTGAATGAATAATATCAAGGGTGTAGTTGACCGATACCAAGTCTTGTTTCTTATTGATTTGTTTAGTTTAATTTTTAATCTTGCTTGACAGTTATAGAATTTTATTATAAATTGTTTTTAAATTTTTAGTGGTTAATCTCAATTCAAAATTCCCTTTTTAATTTTAAAGTACACTTTTAAATTTCCCTTTTCTCGTGGGAACGATCCCTACTCATACTAATGCATGTTTTTATTTATCTGATTGAGTCGGGTAATTTGGGCGTGACATGATAAGCGCTACCAAATTTTGGCGCCGCTGCCAGGGATTGGTGTTAAATTTATTTTGTAATTGTTTTTTTTATTTTATTTAATTTTTATTCCTCGTAGTGCTACTCTGGTTTGTTCATGCTTTCAGGCGAATCTTCGGAAGAAGAAGAATTTTCATACGACCCAGAGATAGAAAGAATGTTACTTAAGCGAAGGAGAGAAGCTCGAAAGAAATTGCAAGAGGACAAAAATCAGGTTGAAGAGCCTAAGGAAGAGATGGCGGCGAATGCAAATCTGAGCTTGAGACAATTGGACACTCCTGATCCAAACCAACAACCCTTATGCATTACTTTCCCTACTCTAAAAAATAATGATACTTTTGAATTAAAATCTGGACCGATACATTTATTGCCTGCTTTTCATGGTCTTGCAGGTAGGATCCGCACAAGAACTTGATGGAATTCCATGTCGTATGCACCAGCATGAAACCACATGGAGTGACAGAGGAGCAAATTCAACTCAGAGCCTTTCCTTTCTCTTTGAAGAGTGCTGCAAAGGATTGGCTATACTATTTACCTCTTGGTTCCATCACCACCTGGAATGCAATGAAGAGGGTTTTCCTAGAGAAATATTTTCCAGCCTCAAGAGCGGCAAACATCAGGAAGGAAATTTATGGCATCAAACAGCAGATGGGAGAGTCGCTGCATGAGTATTTGGAGCGTTTCAAGAAACTATGCGCCAGCTGTCCGCAACACCAGATAAGTGAAAATTTGTTAATTCAACACTGCTATGAAGGTTTGTTACCTCATGACAGGAGTATGCTGGATGCAGCTAGTGGAGGAGTTTTTGTGGATAAAACTTCTGTAGTGACCCTTACCCGGATCACCTACTAAACAAAACTTAGGCATGCAATTAACTTAATAAAACAGATATCAGAATAAACTTGCAAAAACCATAAATAAATACAATCCCAAGGAAAGGAATCTGTAATTTATCCAAATATTATACAACCATATCGAATAGCTGTATCAACCCAAAACAACAGAAATAAAACCTAGACGAAGCTCCAGCTGGCCAACCACTTCCTAGCCCCTCTTGGATCCACCAGCCTCGTCCAATCGCAAACCTGCCCCATGGAATAGGGTGTCCAGAAACACAGATTACGAGACGTGAGCATAAAACGCTCAGCACGAGAGTATGAGTATACATGAATGCAAAGTGAACTCCCTATAAACTCGAGGTCAAGGATCAGATAACAGAGACAGACCGGGCCCTGGTATGTAGCACGCTGTGCCATCGCTTCAGGAGGTGGCTCCCATACCGTAATACAAGTGGATATGTCGAACCCAAGTCGATGGAAGTCCAACCACTAACAGGATAGGGAAAAACCCTACTAACAGACATCTCGAAGGAGATAGCTCAGTATGCAAATGAATGCAACATAAATCAATGACATATAAACCATGCAGTCACATAATACATGCATACTCAGTCAGGATATCTCGAACAGTACTTTCGTACCTCAAAACAGTGCAAGCTCTACCAACTCTAGGTCCACGCCTATAGTCTGCTCTACACTGCCAAATGATACTAATATCATTATAGTGCTCTAAAAGCCTTAACTAAGCTATTGCATACTCCTAAATATTTATAGGAAGCAAAAGCTATACCTTCGTCCGTCGTTAGCCCTTTGATGTCGATGCCTCCAAAACTTGGGCACAACTCTGCTATGACTTCCGAACGCCTCGCCGACTGCCGGGTCAAGCCTAGGAAGGCTAGAACAACTCGAATAGACTAGAAAGGAGAGGGAAATACTCGGAATTGGCAATTGGAAATGAAGCCTCGGCCCTCTATTTATAGACAACGATCGGAACTTCCGATCCTCGATCGGAATGTCTGAACCTCGATCGGAACGTCCGATCCTGCCATCGGAGCTTCCGAAGATCCTGATCTGCCACGTGTCAAAATATCACTTGTTGACTTCGGATAGGGGTGATCGAAGCTTCCGATCCTGATCGGAGCTTCCGATCTAGCCAAACGTCATGCCTGACGTAATATGATCGGAGCTTCCGATCCTGCATCGGAGCTTCCGATCCTGTTCGGAACTTCCGAACCTACCTTCGGAGCTTCCGAACTCTATTCAAGTAATTATGATTAATTCTTTAATTACTGATTTTGGTTTTGGGCTACTACATTCTCCCCCACTTAAGATATTTCTTCCTCGAAATCAGATCTTAAGTACTGAATGTAATACAGAAATCAGAAACATTCTTTATTCAAATCAAACGTTTACAGAGTTTGCAACTGAATACAACTTAAGAATGAAATTAAAACAACTCAGGATGGTCTTCACGCATCCTGTCCTCAAGCTCCCAAGTAGCTTCCTCAGTGCCTCGGCGCTGCCACTGAACTAAAACCAAAGGAATGACTTTGTTCCGCAAAACCTTATCCTTATAATCCAGGATACGAATAGGTTTCTCAACATAAGTCAAATCCTTGTCCACCTGAACCTCAGACCGCTGCAGAATATGAGATTCATCCGCCACATACCGTCGCAACAGAGATACGTGGAACACGTCGTGAATACTGGATAGATGTGGTGGCAAAGCTAGTCGATAAGCCAAATCGCCAATGCTTTCCAAGATCTCAAAAGGACCGATAAACCTGGGAGACAACTTGCCCTTAAGGCCAAATCTGAGAATCTTGCGGAAAGGTGACACTCTTAGAAACACTTTCTCCCAGACATCGAACTGCAAAGGCCTACGCTTGATATTAGCATAGCTGGCCTGACGATCCTGTGCAGTCTTAATCCGTTTCTTGATCTGATCAACAATGTCTACCGCCTGCTGGATAAGCTCCGGTCCCTCAGCCTGTTTCTCCCCCACTTCTTCTCAGAAGAGTGGAGTACGACAACGTCGCCCGTACAACGCCTCAAAAGGTGCCATCCCAATACTAGTATGATAGCTGTTGTTGTACGCGAACTCGATCAATGACAAATGATCTTGCCAGGCTGAACCAAAATCCATGACGCACGCTCTAAGCATATCCTCCAAAGTACGGATAGTGCGCTCTGACTGACCATCAGTCTCCGGATGATAGGCAGTACTCAAACTGAGAGTAGTACCCATCGCACGCTGAACACTCCCCCAGAATCTAGAACTGAACCTGGGGTCCCGATTGCTGACAATGCTCACAGGAACTCCATGAAGTCGAACGATCTCCTAAATGTACATCCGTGCCATGCGATCCACAGAGTACTCTCGGCTATAGGCAATGAAATGCGCTGACTTGCTGAGTCGGTCCACCACAACCCAGATAGCATCACAGTTCCTCGGGGATACCGGCAAATGGGTCACAAAGTCCATTGTGATAAACTCCCATTTCCATTCAGGAATAGGTAGACTGTGAAGCAATCCTCCAGGTCGTCGGTGCTCTGCCTTGACCTGTTGACACACCAAACATCTCAAAACAAACTGATAAACACTGCGTTTCATTCCCTTCCACCAGAAATGAGTACGTAGATCCTTGTACATCTTGTTGCTCCCAGGATGAATACTCAACTTAGTGCGATGTGCCTGAGACAAAATCTCCTCTCGCAACTCTTCATCCTGCGGAATCACAAGCCTACCAGACAAACACAGAAAGACATCTGACTGATAATGAAATCCAGACGAGCTACCCTCATTAGCTAGACGAGCTAAACGCTGGGTCTTCGAATCAGACATCTGAGCATCTCGGATCCGCGAATACAAGGCTGGCTCAGATAATATCGCAAACATCTGGATACTCTGCATACCTTTCTTATGCTTAACGGTATAACCTGAAGTACAACAGTCACTGATCGCACTAGACATCGAACAAGTCTGAAGTGCGGATAGTCGCACCTTGCGACTCAAAGCATCAGCGGTGAGATTAGCAGCTCTCGGATGGTACTTAATTTCGCAATCATAGTCCTTAAGAAAGTCCATCCAACGTCTCTGCCTCATGTTCAACTCCGCCTGAGTGAACAAATATTTGAGACTCTTATGGTCGGTGAAGATCTCAAATTTCTCGCCATACAGATAATGACGCCAGATCTTCAAAGCGAACACAATGGCTGCTAACTCCAAATCATGAACTGGATAGTTGTCCTCGTGAAGCTTCAGCTGTCTAGAAGCGTATGCGATCACATGCCCATTCTGAGTCAGAACACAACCTAACCCCTGAAGAGAAGCATCAGTGTATACCACATACCCTCCAGATCCTGACGGTAATGCCAACACCGGCGCAGAAGTCAACCGCCGTCGAAGCTCACAGAAATTTTCCTCACACTCGGAGGACCACTCGAAATCCACACCCTTGCGGGTAAGCTGCGTCAACGATCGAGCTAACTGAGGGAAGTTCAGAATGAAGCGACGATAATACCCTGCTAGACCCAGAAAACTACGGATCTCAGCAACTGTCGTCGGACGCGACCAATTATGTACTGCTTCAATCTTGCTTGGATCAACAGAAATCCCTTTCCTGGATATGATATGGCCAAGAAAGACCACTCTATCCATCCAAAACTCACACTTGCTCAGCTTGGCGTACAACTGCTCATCTCAAAGAGTCTGCAGTACCAACCGCAAGTGAGAAACATGCTCTTCCGTATTACGCGAATACACCAAGATGTCGTCAATGAAGACCACGACAAACTTGTCCAAATACTCCCTGAAAACACGGTTCATCAGATCCATGAATATAGCCGGCGCATTAGTCAAACCAAATGGCATTACTAGAAACTTGTAATGCCCATAGCGAGTACGGAATGCAGTCTTGGCTACGTCCTGATCACGGACTCTCAACTGATGATACCCAGATCTCAAGTCAATCTTGGAGTAAACTGACGTGCCCTGCAGCTGATCAAACAAGTCATCAATATGAGGCAACAGATACTTGTTCTTCACAGTGACTCGATTCAGCTGCCGATAGTCAATGCACAGCCGCATCGACCCAACCTTTTTCTTTACAAAAAGAACAGGAGCTCCCCAAGGAGATACACTTGGACGAATGTACCCCTTGTCCAAAAGATCCTGTAGCTGATTCTTCAATTCATGCATCTCTGACGGAGCCAGACGATATGGTGCTCGAGAAATAGGTGAAGTACCCGGCATCAACTCTATGCCAAACTCGACTTCCCTAGCAGGAGGAAAACCCGGAATCTCATCAGGAAATACATCTGGAAATTAAACCACAACAGGAATGCTCTCTATCCCAATGCTCTCAGCAGACAAATCAACTGCATAGATAAGGTAGCCTTCCCCGCCAGACTCTAAAGCTAAAGAACACTTTTAAATTTCCCTTTCCTCATGGGAACGATCCCTACTCACACTACTGCATGTTTTTATTTATCTGATTGAGTCGGGTAATTTGGGCGTGACACGATAAGCGCTACCAGCAATCAAAACACCTCAAATTTCCAATCACAATTACCATGTAACCCCTTAAACTTAATGCATACACCAATTTTCGAAAATAACATATCACCATGCTGAAAAGTATGAAAAAATCGAACCTAACGTGCTGAAAGTCTTAAGCATTTTGAAAATTAAATGAAACAATAGGCACAAGAACATAGATAGCTTGATTGAGAGCCCAAGAAAAGCTTATATTTGCCTTCAACCTTTGCTACAAAAACAAAAAACAAAATCAAGATGGAATGAGGGCTCAAACTTCAAAACAACACCAAGGTGGACCTTCCAAGGTGGTCCTCCGGCGACGGCGGCGGTGTTGGAGGGCGACGGCAGCCGAAAAGATGAAGGGGAGTGGTGGCCGATGGGAAACAAAGAAATGAGAGGGGGTGAGGGTGGGGGCTCCTTCATGAAAAATGGGGCTAGGGTTTGAAACAAATGATTTATTTTAGGTTAAAAGTTTTAGTGTGTGGTGTGTAGGTGTATTTTAAAAGTGCTACTACACTTGTAAAAGTGCTAGTCTAAGTATTACAACTTTACCTCAACAACTTTGCACCTTTAAAATACTTAAATTTAAAAATTCCAAGTCAAGGTATTTAAATTAGGTTTTTACTAATTCGGATTTAATAAAATCCTAACTTTTGAAAAAGTTAAAGAATAAACTCAAGAAAATGATAAAAGTGGTTTTTGATGCACGGAAACTCAAAAATCAAACTTCTAGTCTAAACTCCTCATTTCTCTCACTTCAAAATTTTAGAAATAAAAATCTTGGAAACTTATCGCCAAAGTCCACCATCGTCGCTTGCCGGAACTGGAAATTACTAACTCAAGTATCTCAAGATAAATAACTTAATAAATTGAGCAACTATAACTTTAAAAGAAACTTAAGCAATTTAAATTCAAGCAATTAAAAGTATAAATATAAAAAAAATGAATTTAGGCACTATCATAGGAATTAAAAATCAACACTTAAAATATTTTGATGTCACTAGGATTAATGGAATATTTAAATAATAACAGAGCGATTAGAAAATAATTTAAACAAACTAAACGAACGTTTAAAAATAATTTAAATAAATACACAAGCGGTATAAGAAACCTTTTAAAATGATTTGGACAGATAGAAAACATTTAAATAAATAAGCTAGACATTTAAAATAAATTAAATAACTAATCGATAAACATTAATTATTTTAAATAAATAAACTGGACAATTCAAATAATTTAAATAGGAAAATATTAAACGTTTAAAAATTACTTAAATAAACAAATCTTAAATCTTAAAAATCTTTAAAACAAGTAAATTACGCAATAAAATTATTTAAATAAATAAACTTAAACAATTAAAACATTAATTAAATAGTTAGTACAAAAGAATCATTTGAATAAATAATTAATATTTTATTAACACATAATTCACATAAAGAATTTAACTCAATAAAACTTAAAAATATTAATCATAATATTTATTTAATTTAATTCATGCAATTTAGTAGATTGGATTTTAGGTGCTACAAATTTTTTATTCTAATCTTATGTGATTGATTTGATTTGATTTCGAGGAGGAAATCTATTCTTAGAGGGGGAGAATTGTAACGTCTCGAATTTGTCTTAAATGAGTTTATTTTAGATAACCATGTTGGAAAACCGTGTTCAGATCAATTGAATCGATACCCGGTGCAGCGGAAGTTTAAAAAATTTATTTTTCTTTGATATGAAACAATTTCATATCATGGGTATCAAAACGTTTAACGATTAAATCACACAAGTAAAATAAATAATAATTAATTAAATATTTTACCTCCAATCTCGAAGCGAGATTATGGACACCAACAGAATTTAATCTGCTCTTCTTGTATATCCCGGGAACCGATGGCGTCACGATCAATCACCGGAATAAGGTCCACGAACAGAAAATAGAAACCCTCTGATTGACTGCACTAGAAATCAATCAGAAGTTTTGCGTAGAGAATAAACAGATATGATCTGTTAATTCAGAATTGTAATTTTTCACAAAAATCACAAGTCTGAATTTTCTCCGGGAGGGACAAGGATTTCGAAAAACCCTTAGAATATTTAGAGTGTAATTTCGAAAATTATAAGACACAAAGTGTTTGATTTTCGAACCCAACACCTCTATTTATAGATAATTTCTAGTTATAATTGTATCAGGACTCTAACTCCTTAAAGCCCACAATCCATAACTTAAGCCCAACAAGCCAAGCCCGTTGTTATAGAAATTAATATAAAATTCATCGTGACTCCGATTGATAAACTGATTTCACCAATGTGCACAGAAACCATTTCTGCATCTTTTTAGAGTAAAGATAATTTTTCTGAATCCGAATTCAGTGATTTCCAAAAATGCCCATCACTATGTCATTTTAGGAAATTCCACTCACTTTAGTTGAGAAATCCAATTTCTCTTTCATTAAATTTAACTCTTTAAATTTAACTATCTCTACGGGGTTTTAGTAATCCATTACTTGTGTAACCCTCAATGGTTCAGGAATACAGCTAGCTGTGGGCTCACAACTTCTTGTGACTCGGAACAACAATTTCCGACTTACCCAACGAATCATGGTAAGAGCGTCTAGCAACATCACCCCATGATTCCCTAGGTATTACTGATAGTTCCTGCAAAAACCAGTAGATTTTGGTTAGCGTATAGTGTAACGACCCACTGTATCAAGACGAGTCTTTTCAGCGTGCTTATGTCCTCACTCACACGCACCCTGGAAAACTTCCCAGGGGGTCACCCATCCTATAATTTCCCCAAGTCAAGCACGCTTAACTTTGGAGTTCTTATGTGATGAGCTCCCGAAAAGAAGATGCACCTTCTTGATATGAGCAGTACATATGAAATCTTTTAAACCCTCCTCAACTATGTAGTCCCATACCTACACAGTCTCAGAATCCCCTCTCATTCCGGCACGGGATCGGTTCATTCATGTCTCCCTCCGCCTAGAAGCCTACCAGGAGCCGCTCATTGTCCGTGCAACCTCTTGGCACCGGCGATCACTCCCTGCCTCCTCAGCCCCGGGCGTCACATGCCCACCAGCTTCCGCTTGGTTCGTCCCCGAACCATACCGTACTAAGAGAGGTCGGCTTTGATACCATTTGTAACGACCCACTGTATCAAGACGAGTCTTTTCAGCGTGCTTATGTCCTCACTCACACGCACCCTGGAAAACTTCCCAGGGGGTCACCCATCCTATAATTTCCCCAAGTCAAGCACGCTTAACTTTGGAGTTCTTATGTGATGAGCTCCCGAAAAGAAGATGCACCTTCTTGATATGAGCAGTACATATGAAATCTTTTAAACCCTCCTCAACTATGTAGTCCCATACCTACACAGTCTCAGAATCCCCTCTCATTCCGGCACGGGATCGGTTCATTCATGTCTCCCTCCGCCTAGAAGCCTACCAGGAGCCGCTCATTGTCCGTGCAACCTCTTGGCACCGGCGATCACTCCCTGCCTCCTCAGCCCCGGGCGTCACATATAGTACGGTCCCTTCAACAAAATATCCCGATCGAATCAACAACCATTGGTGCATCGAGAGTCGTTCGAGATTTGATAACTATGCACAACATCTTGGAGATCTATTAGTGACATCGCATGTGTTACTAGGATAACCATTAACCTAAAACACATCATGTACTCTGGCCAGAGATTCGTCACACTAATATCTCCTCAGATCGAATAGGATATCCACACTCGTAAGTATGTGGTGAATCCTTGACACAAAAGCATTGACTCCTATATGCGTCGTAACTGTACCCAATCCCGACACCTGATGACCCCCATAGAGTCGGTAAACGAGTCAAAGCACAGTACTAGCATATAGAGTCTCAATGATGTTTCAAGTAATAAGGACTAATGGTGTACAACCAAAAACGCGGACTTTATCCACTCGATAAGTGATAACCACTTGGAAAGTCCGAATAGGGTAGTTCGATCATTCATCATATGAATATCCATTTGCATGCTTAGAACATCTCTATGTTCCCTACCAATGAAACGTGGTACTCTGCATCGCAAATGCTAGTCTCAAACTTGAGCGATCCTTATCCTTATTTTCGGACGGCTCAATCGACTAGGAACTGTTTAAAATATACAGTGACTATAAGATGTGTTTCATGATAGTCATCCCCATGTACTACCACATCTTGCATACACTATAGTATATTCAAGGTCTTTATCAAAACAACAATAGTATATCACAATATAACAATATGAAGAAAGATAAAGTCATTGCCATTAATAAAATGTAAATTATATTAAACAAAGATTGTTTACACAAAGAGTCATAAAAGCCCTTAGCCACAAGTTGTCTATCTGGGCACCCACTCTTTCAATCTCCCACTTGCCCTAAAGCAAACTAGTCATATTACGTAATCCCATTGCTTCGCGATGTTTGTCAAACAATGGTCCTGGCAAGGGCTTCGTAAGCGGATCAGCGATATTGTCTGCAGAGGCCACTCTCTCAACTGTAATGTCTCCTCTTTCCACGATCTCCCGGATGATGTGGTATTTTCTCAGTATGTGTTTGGATCTTTGATGAGACCTTGGTTCCTTTGCCTGAGCAACGGCACCAGTGTTGTCGCAGTACACCTGGACTGGACCAACAGATTCTGGAATCACACCCAACTCTTGGATGAATTTTCTCATCCAAACCGCCTCTTTAGCATCAGCTGATGCTGCAATGTATTCTTCCTCAGTGGTGGAATCCGCTGTGGTGTCTTGCTTGAAACTCTTCCAAGAGACAGCACCGCCATTGAGCACGAATACAAATCCAGAGGTTGATTTCGAGTCATCTACGTCACTTTGGAAGCTAGAGTCGGTGTAGCCTTCCAACTTCAATTCTCTTCCACCATAAACCATAAATATATTCTTAGTTCTTCTCAAGTACTTAAGAATATCCTTCACGGCTTTCCAATGCATTTGACCTGGATTGGCTTGATATCTGCTCGTGACGCTCAGAGCATAGACCACATCCGGTCTAGTAGATATCATCCCATACATGATACTACCTATGGCTGACGCATATGGTATATGTGTCATTTTCTCTATCTCTTCTTCAGTCTTGGGATACATAGACTTGGATAGAGAAACTTCATGACACATAGGTAGATGTCCACTCTTGGACTCATCCATTGAAAACCTTTTCAATATAGTGTCGATTTAGGTTGCTTGAGTGAGTCCTATCATTCTCTTAGATCTATCTCTATAGATCTGTATCCCTAGAATATAGGATGCCTCACCCAAATCCTTCATCGAGAATCTACCTGATAACCATATCTTTGTTGACTGCAACATCCCTACGTCATCCCCAATGAGTAGGATGTCATCAACATAAAGTACTAAGAATGTTACCGCATCCTTAACTACTTTCTTGTACACGCATGGTTCCTCCGGGTTCTTGATGAAACCAAAATCCTTTATTGTTTCATCAAATTTCTGGTTCCAACTTCTTGATGCTTGTTTTAGACCATAAATTGATCTCTGAAGCTTGCATACCTTATGCTCGCTTCCCATGGAGGTGAATCCTTCAGGCAGCATCATATAGATTTCTTCCTTAATGTTTCCATTAAGAAATGCAGTCTTCACATCCATTTGCCATATCTCATAGTCATACCATGCTGCTATGGCAATTAGGATTCTTATGGACTTGAACATTGCGACTGGTGAAAAGGTTTCATCATAGTCAACTCCTTGTCTTTGAGTATAACCTTTTGCAACCAATCGTGCCTTATAGGTCAACACCTTGCCATCAGGCCCAAGTTTTCTTTTGTAAATCCATTTACATGTTATTGGAACAATTCCATCAGGAGGATCTACTAAAGACCAAACTTGGTTTGAATGCATCGAGTCTATTTCCGACTGCATTGCTTCAAGCCATAAATTAGAATTCGCATCAGAAATTGCTTCCTTGAAGTTTCTTGGATCACATCCAATATAGGCTTCACTTTGATCCCCTTCAAGAAGAAGACCGTATCTAACAGGAGGCCTAGAAGTCCTCTCAGATCTTCTAGCAATAGGCGTGTCTTGTGATGATTCTTGAGGTGTAGGATCGTTAATTTGTATTTCGGGTTCTTCTCGAATTTCTTCGAGTTCCATCATCTTGCCTTTCTTATCCAATAAGAATTCCTTCTCCAAGAAGGTGGCATTCCTTGAAACAAACACCTTTGTTTCAGCAGGATGATAGAAATAATATCCGATTGAATTCTTTGGATACCCCACAAAATAACATAAGATGGATCGACTATCCAACTTATCTACCACTGTCTGCTTCACGTAAGCAGGACATCCCAAAATCCTCAAGTACGAATACTTAGGAGCTTTGCCATTCCATAACTCGTATTGTATAACTCTATAACTATATTTGTATTGAATTATGCATGTCGTTGGAGTGAGTTATGCTTTTGAATTGTTGTACTTTGGAGTTGAATTTGTATGAGAGAAACTCTGATTTTTTGGTTCAGAGCATACCTGTGCAGAATCAAAAAATGGGCATTTTTGTGTCCGCTCGACCGGTAAGATATTACCGATCGAGCGGGGGCCTTAAAATTCTGGGCAGAACATTGATTATTTTCGGCCGCTCGATCGGTAAGATTTTACCGATCGAGCGAGCACTGTTCACCAGCAATTAATTTTTTTTAATTTGGGTTTCCAACTTAATTCTTGATTAGATGATTACAATCGAGGCCTCACACGTAATTTATGCCGTTGAAAAGAGGAGGACGATTGGTAAATTGCCCTTGAGCATAATCACTCGCTAGATTTTCCATAGAGCCTTTTGAAAAATAAAAAAAAAAGTGGGCTCTGATACAACTTTTTAGAACCTAATGGGGGGGGGGGGGCCGAATTAGGTTCTATTGGCAAATTTAGAAATTTAAAATGATTTTGTAAAAACGCAAGCGGAAGACTTAGGGAAATTAAAATAAATGCGGTAAGTAAATGACAGAAAGTAAATAAAGCGATAAATATGAGAGGATATGTTTATGGAAGTTCGATGATAAATCGTCTACGTCTCTCCTTCTTGGTTAAGGTCGAATAACCAAGGTATCACTAGCACTTCATATTGGCTTTGATGGCTCCAAGTAACCGATACAACGACAACACGATCACCGCGTCTCTTGGCCTTGAGGGCTCCAAGGATAGCCTTACAACAACTCAACACACTTGGCCTTAAGGGCTCCAAGGATAGCCACAAAAACCCGATAAACTCGGCTTCACACTTGAGTATACACAACTACAATTTTTCAAGCAATTATACAACTCGATACACAAATATATATTGTGGGATTTTGAAATAGGCTTAGAATGCTTGAAGAATCACTCAAATGGTGCTTTAGAGGATGAGAGGATGAATGTTTGAGTTGTGTCTTCATTTGGCCTTGGAATGCCTCTATTTATAGTGCTGAAACGGGTGATATCAGATCATTCGATCCTGTCTCCGGAGCTTCCGAACTGCACTGATTCAAATTCAAATTTTTGCGGTTGTGGCACTGTTCGGATCATCCGAACTTAATATCGGACCGTCCGATTGGTTGCATTAAATCCTTTGTCAAGCAAAGTCTCCGGACAAATCTTGTCAATCGCCGTAAAGAGATCAAAACGTCCGATCGGGTCTTCAGATCGCCCGAACTGCTTCTTCGTAGCATCCGAACTGGTTCCGAACAATAAAATAGTTTGGAAATACTTCGGACCATCCGAACTCTGTAATTCGAAAATTTTTACTCTTGATTTGTTCTTCAATTTTAATCCATCAATTTTGATCTTCGATTCTTCGGTATTTTCTAACAAGAAAAATTAATATCTGCATTTTCTCAATTTAAATAATTAGTAACACTTAACCTAGTTTTGTAATCATCAAAACATAATTTTTGAGACTTGTTAATGCATTAAAAACATTAATCTTACAATACGAGATTTGTATGTGTTTAAGACGTAACATAATTGATTGCACTTTTTTCCCCTTCTGCAAATATGTATATTATGCACTCCATCTCTTCTTATGATTTCCCTTGCTACCTTAACCTGAATGTATGGGATAGTAAATACTTCCTTTAGTGTATGCAAAGTTGTTATACTTTCTATTCACTTAGTGCGATGTAATCGACGTGTTCAATATTTCAATGAAACTACAAACTGAGCCGTTATTGCATTAAAAACCAAAATAAGTAGACCTTTTGTTTTATTGAGATTCAAAATTGTGGAGAATATTAAGTATCTCCAATTAATCAATGAGTAATCAATTGTTAGAGGTATTAGTTTGTAATCAAAATGTTGTAATCAAGCTATTGGAGGATTGGAAGTATTTCCGTACAGGTAAGTTGGAGGCTTTATTTCCATTTTAATTCTCATGTAATCAAACTTTTGGAGGTATTAGTTTGATATCATGATAATTAATGAAACTGCGGGACGGTTGGAGGTACAGGTAAGTTGGAGGCTTTATTTTCATTTTATTCTCACGTAATAAAATTTCTTGAAGGTATTAGTTTGTTATCCCTGACCTAATCGTCTATGCCAAAGAATGTTGTCATCAACATTTAACTATACAAGACTTTTTACATTTGAAAAGGAT